>NW_022633928.1:0-4637 GCF_010015895.1 Lontra canadensis
TTTCAGAGCAGCATTCCGCCCTCTGCCTGCCCTCCCGCCCTGGCCCCCGCCAACCCCAGCCCGACACCCCTGCACTCCATGTCCACTGCAGAGAGCCCTGGGTCCTGCCACCCAGCCCTCTTCCTGTCCTTCTCCCCGCCTCGCAGGCATCTCTCCCACAGATGCCCCCCTTCAGTGTGGTTTCCTGTCCTGTCTGCCCCTTCCTTCTGTGTGGACGTCCCCTCTGACGCTCTCCGCTCACACAGTATAACCCAGCTCTCTCGCGGTTACCATTCCCCTCTTCCTCAGCTTTAGTCCTCCAGTGTCCTCAGCTCTGGGGACACTCACTAGCATTCCACACCTTCCGCACTGAGAGCGAATCCCAGCACTACCCTCATCATTCCAGGGGCCTTCTTGGCTACATCCATTTGCTCGCTGTCTGCCTGGGCCGGGGTCCTTCCCCCCATCTGATGGCCCTCACTCTGCGGCCTCCACCTACCCCAGCTCAGGGGCTCATCTCTCAAGTGTCACCTCTCTGCCCACCTTCCACTTGGCCCCTTCCACCCAGTGATTCTCACCCGAGGACCCACAACCCCCAAGACCACCTATCAGCGTCATCATCTGGGCGTGTTCTGGGGTTTGCTTTTGTGTCTTTTGGGGTTTGTTTTTGCTTTGAACAGAATACTGCTCCTACTCAAGTGCTTTGCTCCCCCTGCCCTAGGGGCCATGTCTGCAGCCCCCCTCGGGTGAAAACCAACCCCCCCCCCCCGGCAACCTAGAGAAGAATCACTACTTTGAAAGCCCTGACTTCCTGAGCTGCCATCTCTTCTTATGCACCTATAGGTGTCCATTGTCTGCCATGGAATCTTCGTCCTCAGATCCCAGCACTGGCCCCACTCTGTCACGGGCACTCTTCTGGCACTCTTCCTCTTGGAACCACCATATTACACTCCCTTTTGTGTTTACTTGTTGACATGTGACATGCCCCAAATCCCAGTGTGCGTCACAAGCACTGTTCTTTTCACACCTCCCTGCCACACTCCTCTTATTCTCTCACCATTTGTGACTCTCAAGCATTCTGAAATATCTTTGGTCCAATCTGGTCTTTCTTAGCATTTGCCACTGTCCCTTTACCTCTGTCACTCCTGCTCATTTCAGACCCATGACACTGTCGCCCTGTAGAGCCTTGCCCCTGTGGTCCTCACGGCCTACGGATGTACCTGCTAACCAGACCTTTCCCTTCTACCTTTACTGTGCTGCTCTCCTTTGTCTTCTCTAGGGGAAGTCAGTGGTCTTTCCCACCTTCTCAGCCTGTGGTCAGCAGCCTCAATGTATAATCAGTCCACAAGCTCAGTTAAAGATGGATTTCTCAGTGCCTAGAGCTTGGCTCATGTCCCCCCCCGACATACACACCCCAACCCCAACCCCTCCCACCCCTAGCCCATTAATCCCAATCCTACCCTCTAGACCCAGTAAAACCCAACCCACCCAGTAAAATTTGACCCACACCCAACCCAACCCCTTCCCCCGTGTCCCCCCACCCACCCCTTTCCCCACCTTCCACCCCTTTCCCCACCTCCCACCCCATCCCCACCTCCCACCCCATCCCCACCTCCCACCCCATCCCCATCCCCATCCCCACCGGATCCGTAGTAAAGAGCCTGGCCGAAAAGTTCTACCCTTTCCACAACACTCAAGGATGTACAAGCAGCCGCTGCTAGCCACCCCTTTTCCTTCTTCCTTCCCAGCGCCTCTGATCATACTGGCTCACACCAAGATCTGAACTTCCTTTGGCAGGCATCTGGGAGATCTGCCAGGGGGCACACTGTACCTCCCCCTTCTCCCTGCTCCCTGTGTTAGCGTCCACCTTGTCTACCTTCTACTGCATTCTCCTTTCCTTCAACGCTTGGGTGCCTCCCCTCACCTGGTCTCACAAGGAGATGGCCCTCCTGTCAAGATCCCATTTGGACATTCCTTCCTGCAGCCTTTCCTTGTGGGCTACATTGCGTCCTTTTCCCTCCTTGACCCACAAAGAGCCCCCTGCCTCTTCTTAGAGCTCATGCATCTCACTTCTAAGGCTCCTTCATTTTTGTCATTTAACTGCACTAAGTCATCCCTTCATCATAGGGATATCTCCTTTTATAACCTTCTCACAGCTCACACTTTTCCATCACCTCAACAGACCATGTTCTCTCTGATACTATCTGCTGTCACTCATCTGGTCCTTTCACTGGCTCTGACCACCACCCTCCCATGAAGCTCCCTCTTCCCTAGCCTCACCCCATCTCACTTTCCTTCTCTCTCTTCTCTTACAATCAATCCCTTGCCTGTGGGACTTTACACTGGGCCTGCACTTCCCCCGCTTCCTATCACCCATGCTCTCCCACTCCCCATTGTCAAGTTCCAGATCCCTGCTCTCCCTTCTTTACCTCTTGACCACATTCTTCTCTGAGCACCCAAGTGCAGGGTGTAAGACCCACCTCTCATTCTCCATCCCATTCTGCCTGGCCCCCTCTGTCAGGGGCCAGACCAGGCATTTGATCAAACACTGTGAACAAGAGCCCACCACCCCCAAGCCCTTGGCATGCCTTTCTCTCTCCTTCTGTGCACACACTGTCTTCTTAGACTAGACGTATGACATTCCCTGGTTTTGAATGTCTTCTACCCTCCCTCTCTGTGCGGAGACTCTGTGCAGACCAGACCTCTGTCCTTGCCGGCCCCCCTGGAATAGCAGAAGCATGAACTGGGTCTTACAAAATGTCACCTTTGCCTTGATTCCTCCTCTACTCCCTCACCATTTCTGTTACCTATCTGCTACCCCCACGCTGGCCTCCATCCACAGGAGTCCATCCCACGTCCCTGAGGCTACCTGCTAGTGGTTTCTGTGCAGAGCCTCTCAGTGTGCAAGACTGCATGGTTTCCTCTGTTCCACTCCCCTCACTGAATCCTTTCCCTGCTTGCTCCTGACGCTCCCAGCTTTTCAGCCCCTGTGGCTGTGGCGGTTCTGCTCTGCTTCTCCCATCCGCTCTCCCTACTGCACACGCTGTCCCACTGCCCTGTGAATTCGGGAGCTTCTCAGGATGCCTTCCCCTTTTGCAAGGTACCCCCCTTTACCAACCCTGGGTCCCTCACATAATTGAAGTTCTCTTTCCTCTTCTATGCCGCCTGTCTCTTCCTTCTCCTGTCTACTCACCGAACCCAGCACACTCTCAAAGACTGCCTTCTCACAGCTACTCAAGATGCCACTGTCTCCTCTCCACATGGGCTATGGAATGAACCTTGCTCAGCCCATCCTCTGCCTCTTCTCCCAACCTTGTCTTTGAGACACCCTCTGCCACATCTACAATGTCCTGTCCTACTTCTGCCACTGGCCACCATCCTGGGATGGATTTGGTGGTCTGCTCCTTGACGTATGTCTTCTGACCTGCCCTAATGTCTGCCCCATTCTCAACTTCTTCACCCCCAACTTGCTGTGCTGAATCCATCTGCTGTCACCCCAACTCATGTTACCTTTTCAGATCTGTTACTGGGGAAAGGTCCATGTTTCTCTGGGCTGTGTGGTGACATATCACCTCCCACCATGCCCTGCAGTGACAATGTCCTCTCCAATGTTATCACAAGGCCCCTCAGGCACCCTGGACCTCCTACCCCCCTGGCCCAAGTTCCTGGCTTGCCTGATGCATATTACACTCGTTTACCCTTATGGGCATCTACACACACCAGTCCCACCTGGGGCAAAAGTTGCCAGTGCCTCCTTTGGGCTCTTTCCCAACCCTCTCTTGGGGCAGTGTGGTTCCTTGTGCTCTCCACAAGCCTCTCCTGCCCTAATTACCAGGCCCCAAACCTGCCCTTTCTCAGTCTTCTTGCCAATTAAGACCACCTCCGGAAGCCCTCACACCTAACCTGTCTCCTGAGCCCGGACTGAAGGTCTCACCTGCTTTGTGCCTCTACTGCATACAAAGGAAAGAAAATGTCTAAAATAATTCATGAGCCATTCAGCCACCCTCTGTGGGAGTCGTCCCGCTGGACTCGGGGTCTCCTCTGCCGAGCGCGCCCTCCCCATCCCGCACCCGCTGCTCAGCCCAGGTCAGTCGTCTCTGCCTCAGACACACGGTGCTGACCCCGCTCCAGCCCACACTCCCACCCCTGTGTACCCACGCCGTCCTGTCCTCCTGGGCCCCACAGATGTCCCTCCCTGAACCTTTCATGTTTCCATTCAGACCCCTTTATGCTCCTCTGACAGTGCTCTCATGGAGCCTGTTCCCATTTCTCCTTTTTACTTCCATCCCTCTGTCCTCTGTCCTCCTTCCTGCCGAGGCCCCTGCACTGCCACGCAAACATCAGAGCACTTAGCCTCACCCTGCCGACCACCCCTCCTCTCTTCCCTCCCTCCCCAGCAGGCATCTCTCCCCCAGATGCTGTCTTACAGTGTTGTTTCCTGTCCCCGCCACCCCGCCCTCCTGTGGGGCCTTTCCCTCATGTGCTCTCTGCTCCCGGACACACACAGCTTCCTTCTGGCAGCCACTCCCGTCTCTCTTGATCCTGCAGCTAAAGCTTCCTAGGCTTTGAGCACACCACTCTGGCACACTGACTCTACGCAGCCCCAGTGTTCCAGAGGCCTTCTCGGCTACATCCATTTGCTCGCTGTCTGCCTGGGC
>NW_022633929.1:0-4637 GCF_010015895.1 Lontra canadensis
TTTCAGAGCAGCATTCCGCCCTCTGCCTGCCCTCCCGCCCTGGCCCCCGCCAACCCCAGCCCGACACCCCTGCACTCCATGTCCACTGCAGAGAGCCCTGGGTCCTGCCACCCAGCCCTCTTCCTGTCCTTCTCCCCGCCTCGCAGGCATCTCTCCCACAGATGCCCCCCTTCAGTGTGGTTTCCTGTCCTGTCTGCCCCTTCCTTCTGTGTGGACGTCCCCTCTGACGCTCTCCGCTCACACAGTATAACCCAGCTCTCTCGCGGTTACCATTCCCCTCTTCCTCAGCTTTAGTCCTCCAGTGTCCTCAGCTCTGGGGACACTCACTAGCATTCCACACCTTCCGCACTGAGAGCGAATCCCAGCACTACCCTCATCATTCCAGGGGCCTTCTTGGCTACATCCATTTGCTCGCTGTCTGCCTGGGCCGGGGTCCTTCCCCCCATCTGATGGCCCTCACTCTGCGGCCTCCACCTACCCCAGCTCAGGGGCTCATCTCTCAAGTGTCACCTCTCTGCCCACCTTCCACTTGGCCCCTTCCACCCAGTGATTCTCACCCGAGGACCCACAACCCCCAAGACCACCTATCAGCGTCATCATCTGGGCGTGTTCTGGGGTTTGCTTTTGTGTCTTTTGGGGTTTGTTTTTGCTTTGAACAGAATACTGCTCCTACTCAAGTGCTTTGCTCCCCCTGCCCTAGGGGCCATGTCTGCAGCCCCCCTCGGGTGAAAACCAACCCCCCCCCCCCGGCAACCTAGAGAAGAATCACTACTTTGAAAGCCCTGACTTCCTGAGCTGCCATCTCTTCTTATGCACCTATAGGTGTCCATTGTCTGCCATGGAATCTTCGTCCTCAGATCCCAGCACTGGCCCCACTCTGTCACGGGCACTCTTCTGGCACTCTTCCTCTTGGAACCACCATATTACACTCCCTTTTGTGTTTACTTGTTGACATGTGACATGCCCCAAATCCCAGTGTGCGTCACAAGCACTGTTCTTTTCACACCTCCCTGCCACACTCCTCTTATTCTCTCACCATTTGTGACTCTCAAGCATTCTGAAATATCTTTGGTCCAATCTGGTCTTTCTTAGCATTTGCCACTGTCCCTTTACCTCTGTCACTCCTGCTCATTTCAGACCCATGACACTGTCGCCCTGTAGAGCCTTGCCCCTGTGGTCCTCACGGCCTACGGATGTACCTGCTAACCAGACCTTTCCCTTCTACCTTTACTGTGCTGCTCTCCTTTGTCTTCTCTAGGGGAAGTCAGTGGTCTTTCCCACCTTCTCAGCCTGTGGTCAGCAGCCTCAATGTATAATCAGTCCACAAGCTCAGTTAAAGATGGATTTCTCAGTGCCTAGAGCTTGGCTCATGTCCCCCCCCGACATACACACCCCAACCCCAACCCCTCCCACCCCTAGCCCATTAATCCCAATCCTACCCTCTAGACCCAGTAAAACCCAACCCACCCAGTAAAATTTGACCCACACCCAACCCAACCCCTTCCCCCGTGTCCCCCCACCCACCCCTTTCCCCACCTTCCACCCCTTTCCCCACCTCCCACCCCATCCCCACCTCCCACCCCATCCCCACCTCCCACCCCATCCCCATCCCCATCCCCACCGGATCCGTAGTAAAGAGCCTGGCCGAAAAGTTCTACCCTTTCCACAACACTCAAGGATGTACAAGCAGCCGCTGCTAGCCACCCCTTTTCCTTCTTCCTTCCCAGCGCCTCTGATCATACTGGCTCACACCAAGATCTGAACTTCCTTTGGCAGGCATCTGGGAGATCTGCCAGGGGGCACACTGTACCTCCCCCTTCTCCCTGCTCCCTGTGTTAGCGTCCACCTTGTCTACCTTCTACTGCATTCTCCTTTCCTTCAACGCTTGGGTGCCTCCCCTCACCTGGTCTCACAAGGAGATGGCCCTCCTGTCAAGATCCCATTTGGACATTCCTTCCTGCAGCCTTTCCTTGTGGGCTACATTGCGTCCTTTTCCCTCCTTGACCCACAAAGAGCCCCCTGCCTCTTCTTAGAGCTCATGCATCTCACTTCTAAGGCTCCTTCATTTTTGTCATTTAACTGCACTAAGTCATCCCTTCATCATAGGGATATCTCCTTTTATAACCTTCTCACAGCTCACACTTTTCCATCACCTCAACAGACCATGTTCTCTCTGATACTATCTGCTGTCACTCATCTGGTCCTTTCACTGGCTCTGACCACCACCCTCCCATGAAGCTCCCTCTTCCCTAGCCTCACCCCATCTCACTTTCCTTCTCTCTCTTCTCTTACAATCAATCCCTTGCCTGTGGGACTTTACACTGGGCCTGCACTTCCCCCGCTTCCTATCACCCATGCTCTCCCACTCCCCATTGTCAAGTTCCAGATCCCTGCTCTCCCTTCTTTACCTCTTGACCACATTCTTCTCTGAGCACCCAAGTGCAGGGTGTAAGACCCACCTCTCATTCTCCATCCCATTCTGCCTGGCCCCCTCTGTCAGGGGCCAGACCAGGCATTTGATCAAACACTGTGAACAAGAGCCCACCACCCCCAAGCCCTTGGCATGCCTTTCTCTCTCCTTCTGTGCACACACTGTCTTCTTAGACTAGACGTATGACATTCCCTGGTTTTGAATGTCTTCTACCCTCCCTCTCTGTGCGGAGACTCTGTGCAGACCAGACCTCTGTCCTTGCCGGCCCCCCTGGAATAGCAGAAGCATGAACTGGGTCTTACAAAATGTCACCTTTGCCTTGATTCCTCCTCTACTCCCTCACCATTTCTGTTACCTATCTGCTACCCCCACGCTGGCCTCCATCCACAGGAGTCCATCCCACGTCCCTGAGGCTACCTGCTAGTGGTTTCTGTGCAGAGCCTCTCAGTGTGCAAGACTGCATGGTTTCCTCTGTTCCACTCCCCTCACTGAATCCTTTCCCTGCTTGCTCCTGACGCTCCCAGCTTTTCAGCCCCTGTGGCTGTGGCGGTTCTGCTCTGCTTCTCCCATCCGCTCTCCCTACTGCACACGCTGTCCCACTGCCCTGTGAATTCGGGAGCTTCTCAGGATGCCTTCCCCTTTTGCAAGGTACCCCCCTTTACCAACCCTGGGTCCCTCACATAATTGAAGTTCTCTTTCCTCTTCTATGCCGCCTGTCTCTTCCTTCTCCTGTCTACTCACCGAACCCAGCACACTCTCAAAGACTGCCTTCTCACAGCTACTCAAGATGCCACTGTCTCCTCTCCACATGGGCTATGGAATGAACCTTGCTCAGCCCATCCTCTGCCTCTTCTCCCAACCTTGTCTTTGAGACACCCTCTGCCACATCTACAATGTCCTGTCCTACTTCTGCCACTGGCCACCATCCTGGGATGGATTTGGTGGTCTGCTCCTTGACGTATGTCTTCTGACCTGCCCTAATGTCTGCCCCATTCTCAACTTCTTCACCCCCAACTTGCTGTGCTGAATCCATCTGCTGTCACCCCAACTCATGTTACCTTTTCAGATCTGTTACTGGGGAAAGGTCCATGTTTCTCTGGGCTGTGTGGTGACATATCACCTCCCACCATGCCCTGCAGTGACAATGTCCTCTCCAATGTTATCACAAGGCCCCTCAGGCACCCTGGACCTCCTACCCCCCTGGCCCAAGTTCCTGGCTTGCCTGATGCATATTACACTCGTTTACCCTTATGGGCATCTACACACACCAGTCCCACCTGGGGCAAAAGTTGCCAGTGCCTCCTTTGGGCTCTTTCCCAACCCTCTCTTGGGGCAGTGTGGTTCCTTGTGCTCTCCACAAGCCTCTCCTGCCCTAATTACCAGGCCCCAAACCTGCCCTTTCTCAGTCTTCTTGCCAATTAAGACCACCTCCGGAAGCCCTCACACCTAACCTGTCTCCTGAGCCCGGACTGAAGGTCTCACCTGCTTTGTGCCTCTACTGCATACAAAGGAAAGAAAATGTCTAAAATAATTCATGAGCCATTCAGCCACCCTCTGTGGGAGTCGTCCCGCTGGACTCGGGGTCTCCTCTGCCGAGCGCGCCCTCCCCATCCCGCACCCGCTGCTCAGCCCAGGTCAGTCGTCTCTGCCTCAGACACACGGTGCTGACCCCGCTCCAGCCCACACTCCCACCCCTGTGTACCCACGCCGTCCTGTCCTCCTGGGCCCCACAGATGTCCCTCCCTGAACCTTTCATGTTTCCATTCAGACCCCTTTATGCTCCTCTGACAGTGCTCTCATGGAGCCTGTTCCCATTTCTCCTTTTTACTTCCATCCCTCTGTCCTCTGTCCTCCTTCCTGCCGAGGCCCCTGCACTGCCACGCAAACATCAGAGCACTTAGCCTCACCCTGCCGACCACCCCTCCTCTCTTCCCTCCCTCCCCAGCAGGCATCTCTCCCCCAGATGCTGTCTTACAGTGTTGTTTCCTGTCCCCGCCACCCCGCCCTCCTGTGGGGCCTTTCCCTCATGTGCTCTCTGCTCCCGGACACACACAGCTTCCTTCTGGCAGCCACTCCCGTCTCTCTTGATCCTGCAGCTAAAGCTTCCTAGGCTTTGAGCACACCACTCTGGCACACTGACTCTACGCAGCCCCAGTGTTCCAGAGGCCTTCTCGGCTACATCCATTTGCTCGCTGTCTGCCTGGGC
>NW_022633930.1:0-4636 GCF_010015895.1 Lontra canadensis
CTCGTTCCTAGTGATTCCTTCCTGCCCGGTCCCTCTACTGGGGAGGGGCATTCTCCAGAAACTGAGGGCAACTATCTGCCTCTCCCCTTCCTCCCCTCCCTCCACCTCAACCCGTCTCATCCTACACCTCTCCACTCCCTCGATGCCTGCTCCAGATGACCTACCCACTGTAGATCCTCGGTTGTGGGACACCTCGGAGCCCATCATCGCTTCCCACCTTAGCCCAGTTAAAGTACAGCTTAAGGATAACCCCAAGTTTCCCTCTCGAGCTCAGTTTCCTATTTCCTTAGCCCACCGCGGGGGCCTGAAACCTATCATAGAACGGCTTAAACGTCAGGGACTCCTGATCCCCATCAGTTCCCCCTGTAACACCCCTATCCTCCCAGTATGCAAGCCCTCAGGGGCTTATCAACTGGTACAAGACCTTAGGCTTATCAATGAGGCCGTGGTCCCCCTCCACCCAGTCGTTCCTAACCCCTACACCCTATGGTCTCGCGTTCCCCCAAACACCTCTCACTTTACAGTACTGGACCTAAAGGACGCCTTTTTCACCGTCCCCTTGCACCCTGATTCCTATTTTCTTTTTGCCTTCACCTGGGAGGATCCTGACACACACGCTTCTGGACAACTAACTTGGACTGTCCTACCCCAGGGGTTCAGGGACAGCCCCCACATTTTCGGCCAGGCCTTGACTACAGACTTACAGCAGTGCATTCTTAAGGCCAGTACTCTACTACAATATGTGGATGACATCCTCCTCTGTAGCCCCTCCCTCTCGGTCTCCCAGGACGACACCTCCACCCTACTTAACTTCCTGGGGGCCAAGGGATATCGAGTCACCCCCTCTAAGGCCCAATTGTATGCCCCTTCAGTTACCTATCTGGGCCTACTTCTGACTCCCACTTCTAGGTCTCTTACCGGGGACCGCATACGACTGCTCCAAGAGCTCCAACCTCCCCAAAAGGTGGATGAAATACTCTCTTTTCTTGGATTGGTTGGGTTCTTCAGACATTGGATTCCAAATTTCTCTATCTGGGCCCATCCTCTGTACCAGGCGGCTAAAGAGACCCCCCAGGGTCCCCTAACCAATCCCACTTCGATGTGCCACTCATTCTCTAAACTAAGGGACCGCCTTACCACCAGGCCAGTCTTAGCCCTACCCGATCTCTCTAAACCATTCTATCTCTACACTGATGAGCGCTCTGGCTCGGCCACCGGCCTCCTAACACAACTGGTGGGGCCTACGCATAGGGCTATAGCCTACCTGTCCAAGCAACTGGATATCACCACCCAGGATGGCAGTCCTGCCTCAGGGCCCTAGCGGCAGCCGCTTTTCTTACAAAGGAGGCCCTCAAACTGACCTTAGGGCAGCCCATTATGGTCTACTCTCCCCACCGACTCATGGACCTCCTTAGCCACCGATCCCTGGCCCATCTGACTCCTTCTCGTCTCCAGCTATTCCATCTGCTATTCCTAGAAAACCCGCATATCTCTCTCCCTACCTCCCCCCGCTTAAACCCCACAACTTTACTGCCTATACCCTCGCCCACCCTGGAACCCGTTCATTCCTGCCTACAACTTATAGAGGACCTCACTCCTCTCCATCCCGGTCTCTCTGATCAACCACTATCCAACCCTGACCGCATACTTTTCGTGGACGGCCGTTCCCTCCTGGCCTCAGATGGCCAAAGACACACTGTTTATGCTGTGGTCACCATGGATGCGGTATTAGAGATGGCTCCCCTCCCAATCGGAACCACCTCCCAGAAGGCTGAACCCGTAGCTCTCACCAGGGCATTATACTTGTCGAAGGGACGAGTCACTATTTACACTGACTCAAAATATGCCTACCTCATAACTCACACACACTCTACTCTTTGGCAAGAATGGGGGTTCCTAACGACCAAGGGCACCCCTATAGCTAATGGACCCTCATTGCCAAGTTGCTTGAGGCCCTTAGTCTGCCTGCTGAGGTAGCAGTTGTTCACTGTCAAGGCCACCAAACAGCCAAGGATCTGGTCTCCCTAGGTAACAACGTGGCAGACTCAGTGGCCAGACAAATGGCCCTAAATACCCCTGCGTCTCCTATCCTCTTTCTTAACACCCCTCACCAGCCTTCCTACTCTACAAAGGAAACACAAGCCCTCCAGGCTCGGGGAGGAAAGATTGGAGATAAGGGGTGGATCTACATTCAGGACAGGGTTGCCCTGCCTGGCAATCTGGCGGCACACCTTAATTACTGACATCCACCGATCCCTCCATATTGGCCCAAAGGCTCTCCACCAATTTCTTCAGCCATTGTTCTATCATCCTTCCTTATCTAAGGTAATCGAAGTTGTCTACAGGGCTTGTAAAACCTGTTTGGCCGTGAATTCACAAGGAGGAATCCGCAGACCAGGGCCTAACCGTCAGCTCCGAGGTCGTCAGCTGGGGGAAGACTGGCAACTGGACTTCACTCACATGCCTTGCCATAAAACCTTTTGCTACCTATTAACCTTGGTTGATACATTCACAGGCTGGATCGAGGCATACCCTACGGCCCGGGAAACGGCGGACATGGTGGCTACAATACTCATCAAGCACATCATCCCGAGGTTCGGATTGCCCCGGACCCTTCAGTCAGACAATGGACCTACCTTCATCTCCAGTGTAACCCAACAGGTTGCTGAGAGCCTCAACATAACCTGGAAACTTCACATCCCATACCACCCACAGTCATCGGGTAAGGTAGAAAAGGCCAACGGGCTGCTCAAAGCCCAACTCACCAAACTTACCCTAGAGACCTGCCTTTCCTGGCCCACACTTCTTCCCCTGGCTCTCACCAGACTCCAGGCTACGCCCCTCGGGCCTTTGGGCTTAAACCCATTCGAATTACTATATGGCTGGCCCTTTCTTATAAATCATAGCCTTCAGGCCATTTCCCCGCCTCTTTTATCCTATCTACCTTACCTCACTCTCCTCTGAGTTCTCTTAAGGGCCCACGCCAACACTGTCATCCCAGCCCCAAGTGACCATGCTTCCGAAGGGGATATATGAGATCTATCTCCTGGGGACCAGGTCCTCCTCAAAAGCTTGCGGCCAGGCTCCTTACAAACCCGGTGGACCGGGCCTCATATGGTCATCCTTACCACCCCAACTGCTGTGAAACTGTTGGGGCACTCTGCATGGGTACATATCAACAATCTCAAACAGGCACCCACAGATACTGATTGGACTTCCCAGATGGCAGGCCCCACCAAAGTCCGCTTGGTTAGGGCCCCTTCTCATATTCCTTCTAATCCAGACAAACCAGGCGGATCCATGTGAGTCTAGCTGCATGAGGGGTTCAGGTACCTCTCGCTATTTTTCAGCCTTTACTTATATGCCTGCAACCTGCTACCAGGGAAAGAAACCAACAACCTGTACATATGACCAGAAAACCTATTGGGTCTCTGACCTCGTGACAGCCAAATGCGGTATTGCCCCCTGCAACATCTACCCCAGGTCTGGAAAAGTTTGCTGGACCTATCTGGATCATGTCGGTCTCTCTGATGGTGGGGGGGGGGGTGGTCCAGGACCAGGCTAGCCGTGAACACATTAAAACAGTGGTCTTGGACCTGACCAAACGACTCCAAACCCCCAGCAACCCGGTCTATAAGGGCATCAATCTTGGTAGCATCCAAAAATTCCCTACCACCGAACAAATGACAGTAGCCCTCCTGAACTCTAGTTACAACCTATGGTGAAATGTGCCAAAGAACGGTGATAGTGACTGCTGGATCTGTTTCCCTTTTTCAACACGTTCCAACATTGTAGGGGTACCCCTCCCTATTGAATGGCCACTCCCCAACTCCACGA
Source organism: Lontra canadensis (assembly GCF_010015895.1). Taxonomy (NCBI): domain Eukaryota; kingdom Metazoa; phylum Chordata; class Mammalia; order Carnivora; family Mustelidae; genus Lontra; species Lontra canadensis. Next base: position 3,838 of record NW_022633930.1, read on the forward strand.
CCACAAATAATGCAGTCCATATCGGCCCCATGGGGGAAACATACCTATTATTAATGTGTCTTCCCTCTTTACCACCGCAGCTGCCAACATCACTAACTCCTCCCTCCCGTACTGTACTCTCTCGGGAATATTTCTCTCGTGCCCTCAGGGAACATATCACTGCCTGACCGCTAATGACTCCCTAGGCTGTATATTCATTCTACTATCTCCTTCTACCACCGTCTACTCTGAATCCCAGCTGCAATCCATCCTATTCCCCCAACACCGTGAAAGAAGGGCTGCCTTCCTCCCATTCATAATAGGGGCAGGAATAGCCACAGGAGTGGCAACAGGAACAGTGGGGATAGGAACTTCCATAGACTTTTATTACAAACTCTCCCAAGCCCTGAATGATGACCTGGAACGGGTTGCTGACTCCCTCACAGCCCTACAGATGCAGCCTGGCGGCCTTAGCCCTGCAGAACTGACAGGCCTCAGACCTTCTGACTGCCGACAAAGGGGGGACCTGCCTATACTTAAATGAAGAATGTTGTTAACCAATCAGGTATACTTACCTCCAGGATTAAACAACTCAGGGATCGGATTCAAGCACAGTGGCAAGACACGTCTTTCTGGAGCCTGGACCCCTACACCTGGGTAACCTGGCTGCTCCCTTTGGTGGGACCTGTATGCATAATCCTCCTTCTAATCTCAGTTGCTCCCTGTCTTTTCCAACGCTTGCAGGGTCGCCTACAAGAACTTGCCCGAGTGTCGGTCAGTCAACTCCTCCTCCAGCCCTACTCTCGCCTGCCCACTTCCG
>NW_022633931.1:0-4626 GCF_010015895.1 Lontra canadensis
TGCTCCCGCGGGCTGCTCCTGCTGCTGCTGCTGCTCCAACTTCACACTGAAAGAAAATCGTTTCCCGCAGGCTCCACACTTCAACCGTTTCTGGCTGTTTTCTTTCCCCTGGAGCTCAGCCAAGTGAAAAATGTCTCTCAAGACGGGACCACACATCTCACAGGGGTGGGTCTTCCGGGAAGACAGAGCGGCCCTGGGCATCCAGGTCTGGGACACGCCTACAGAAGCGCTCTGTGCAAAGGGGGCCTCCTCATCCTCTGCTCCACAGCAGCAACCTGAAGGCAGAGAAACGCTGGCGAAATACGTGCTGGCTGTAGCGAGGGGGTGAGCCCATCACACACACGCACCTGACTCATCTAGGCAGGATGGTATAGCATGCTTTTCCACACACAAGAGAAGAAACTCAACTATAGGACAGGCCACTGGGCATTTCTGGGCACAAGCCGTCAACGTACTAGGGAGAGCACACTAGAAGGACAGAAAACTAGGGCAGGACAAGGAAGAGAGCCAAGGTCTACAGCTTATTTTCTGCCCAAAGGTTTGTGTACCACGGTTGCTGCTAATGGCCTCTGGCTGAGTAGAGGGCTGAGCACAAGCCAATCGCATGAAATGGACTACTGTCAAGGGCAGTTTAAGGACACATGACTATCTCATTTCAAAATACCTGAGGGTGAATGCTGAGATACACAGAAAGAGCAGTGATAGAAATGGGTGAGATTGGATGCCCGAGATGCAGGGATTATCCCTGTACCAGAGGAAACGGAATTACCAAAGGAGTAGAATCCACTTGACAAAAAAAGGTCAATGGCAAGGAAGGAAAGACAGAAACGAGGGGGTGGGGAAGGGGGGGTGGCCACTGGCAATGGTTCTGAACTCTGGCTGAGGAAAGAATGGTGCCCAGTATGATCAAACACAAACACAGGCCTGACATCCCACCGCTGCCAGCGGCCATTCATGAGGAACAGGCTCCCTCTAAGCCCATCTGCTCATGTCTGGGGCACGTCCATGCTTTGATACACAAGGCACTCCTCCTGGAAGCCCTAGCTGAGCAACTAGAGCGCACCAGGAAGACAGACGAACTGATGGAAAACAGGCCAATCGCACTGCCAGCAATGTCCCAGAGCTACTCAGGACACAATGGACGCAGAAAAATGTCCTCTGGGACTGTTATCAGCAGGAAGGTAGAGGGAGAGATACCATCCTTAGCCCCAAGAAAAATCAACACAATAGCTGGCCATGAATGACATGAGCCTCGGCGGGCTCAACAGTCCAATCAAGACAGACCGGTACACAGGGGAGCGTCAAAGAGGGCACAAGCACACAGAAAAATCCCTGCAGATTGTATCAGCAGAGACATGTGGGGATGGGTGGGCAATAAGGCCTGGGCTGTCTCCACCTGCCCCAGGGTAGGTGCGACTGAGGTCCCTGCTCAGCAGAGCCTCCAGCTTCCTGCTCCACAGGGGACACTGGGACGTCTGCCACCAAGTCAACCAAAGCCTAAAGCCCAAGCAATCTTCAGAAAGAAGATCCAATCTTTAGGCGGCACATTTCTGATTTCAAACTGGACCGCAAAGCTAGACGATGCTAAACAATCTGGTAAAGGCATAAAAACTGAACAACGCAATGGAGGAAGGAATAGCCCATAAGGACGGCCACACATACACAGTAAACTACTCTTTCGCTATTGTGCCAAGAATCTACACTGGGGAAAAAATACCCTCTCTAGCACTGCTGCGAAACCTGACTCCCCAAATGCAAACAGTAGGGGTGGATCCCCACCCACAGTACCTAGAAACGCACGTGCGGTTGATGCAAGACTGAAGCCCATGACCGGAAACCCTAAAGCTCCTGGCAAAAACAGAGGGAAAAGCCTCTTTAACCTTAGCCCTGGCAAGGATTTTTTGAACAGGACACCCAAAGCATAGGTCACGAAAGGAAGAGCACCGCTGTGCCAAACTGAAAAGTTGCAGCAGAGCCAAAGAAGCACACCAAAGAGTGAAGAGGAGACGTTCGGGCGCCCAATGCGCGCTCACGCTCACTAACCGTCAGAGAAATGAAAACCAACACCACAACGTATCACCTCGTAGTTCTCACAATGGCGATTACCAAAAAGCCATGAAGGGCTGATGAGGATGTGGAGAAAAGCGAACCCCCTGAACGCTGTTGCTGGCCATGTCAATTAGGGAAGTCACGATGGAACACATTAGTGAGAACACACAGAAACGGGAAAATTGAACTATCCTATGCCCCACCACTGCCATTTCTAGCTATGTGTGTATCCCAAGGCAACAAAAACTACTATCTGCACAAACTACCTGCATGTCCATATCCACTGCAGGACTGTTCACAACAGCCACAACAGCAACATCTTTCAGTGTGTGTCAAGGCTTAAAGTGACAACGAACATTAGAGGGGGACTGCCAGGTTCAGTAGGTAGAGCATGCGACTCCTGATCACGGAGTGGTGAGTTCTAGCCCCACATTGGGTGTAGAGATCACCAAAAAATGTAAAATTACTAAGCAAAATAGTAAGGTGACAAACAACATTTTGGAAATATGGGATTCCTGAGTGGCTCAGTAGGTTAAGCGTCTGCCTTTGGCTTAGGTCAAGACTCCAGGGTCCTGGAATCCAGTCCCATACTGAGCTCCTTGCTCAACGGGAGCCTGCTTCTCACTCTGCCTGTCACTCCCCCTCCTTCTGTGGGTATGCTCTCTCTCCCCTTGTATAATAAATAAATAAATAAATAAATAAGTCAAAAAATTGGGGAAAGGAACGTTTACTAAACACACGCATGTAGGAAATCTCACATATAAAAGAGGCAACAGCGCGCCTGGGTGGCTCAGCTGGTTAAGCAACTGCCTTCAGGTCAAGTTATGATCCCAGGGTCCCGGGATCAAGTCCCACACCGGGCATCTAGCTCCACGGGGAGTCTGCATCTCTGTCTGACCACCTCACTCACGCTCTCTCTGTCTCTCTCTCAAATAAATAAATAAAATCTAAAAAACATATATGAATAAATAAATAAACTAAGACAATAAAATATGGGATGCCTGTGTGGCTCAGTTGGTTAAGTGGCTGCCTTCGGCTCAGGTACTGATCCCAGCGTCCTGGGATCAAGTCCCACATGGGGATCCTTGCTCGGCAGGGAGCCTGCTTCTCCCTCTGCCTCTGCCTGCAACTCTGTCTTCTTGTGCTCTCGCTCCTCTCTCTACTGACAAATAAATAAATAAAATCTTTAAAAAAAAAAAAGACAATAAAATAAATAAAAAAGGTGACAGACTTAATGCCACAACATGGCTACAACAGTGCCACCTGCCTCAATGTGGAGAACATTATGCCACGTGAAATCATTATGCAAAAAAGAAAATACTATATATAGCATTATTTACAGGTATGTCCTCTTTTCTTTTAAGAAAAGGACCCATTTATTTGGGAAAGAGAGACTGAGACAGCACTTGTGCATGTGAGAAGGAAGGCAGAGGATGGTCAGGGAGACACACTTTGTGACAAAAGGATTCACCTCTGAGGAACTAACATAGGGCACGCTGACTACAGTTAATACTGCACTGTAGGGGCGCCTGGGTGGCTCAGTGGGTTAAGCCGCTGCCTTCGGCTCAGGTCATGATCTCAGAGTCCTGGGATCGGGCCCCGCATCGGGCTCTCTGCTCAGCAGTGAGCCTGCTTCCTCCTCTCTCTCTGCCTGCCTCTCTGCCTACTTGTGATCTCTCTCTGTCAAATAAATAAATAAAATCTTTAAAAAAAAAAAAAAAATACTGCACTGTAGAGCTGAAATTTGCTCAGAGGGTAGATCTTCCGATTTCTCACCAGCACAACAAGAAAAGTATCGATGCCAAGTGATGGCTATATTGATTCACTTCATTTTGGTAAGAACTTGATAATGCTGAACTACATGAAATCACTATGTAACACTTTCAGTCATAGAATTTGATTTGTCCATCATACCTCACAAACATGAATGGAGGCGGCCAGGGAGAAGAACAGATGTAAACAATATAGAAAGATCCACACAGGACATTCTTGAGAAACGCCCCACGGTCCACTACGGCACTGTGCATACCAAAGCCTCCAATTTCAGACACAGGCAGGCACAGGGAAATGTCACCTAAGGGAGGGGTCAAAACCTAGGCCATCGATGAGTCCCCGACCTAGATACAGGGTCCCAGCCAGGGAGAGGGCAAGCAAGGTGCATTCCATCAGCCTCAATGCACGACCACTGACCTGCGATCTTACCCGATCAGGGCTCAGCGCAGTGGGTACTGGGGCTGCAGGCGGACAGAAGGGCACACCAACAACTCAGGGCCAGCAACAAAAGCAACTGCCCAGAAAGCTGGGGAAGCATGCAGTGAACCCAGTCCACAGCAGAGAAGGACAAACCCTCCCCTGGAGAATGGAGGAGGGGAGTCCGCAGGATACAGAGTCCAGGGCAGGTCAAGGGGACGCTGAGGGCCTTACCCAGTGACGACACAAGTGCAAAGTTCTCCAGCATCACATGGTGGTACAGCCGTCTCTGAGCCTCATCAAGAAGCCTCCACTCCTTCCAGGAGAAGTACACGGCCACGTCCTCAAAGGTCACACCACACTACCATGAAAGGAAAACATGGAACC
>NW_022633932.1:0-4626 GCF_010015895.1 Lontra canadensis
CACTCAAGTGCCAGCTTATTAGTCTTCTATAGTACAGTCTTCTATAGTACAGTATATTAGTACTTATGTAGTACAGAAATGTAATTAGAGAATAGAAAGACATAGCCGTTGACATCAGAATTCTATATTTCTGTGACTTCAATGACATAACATAAGTTAATAGAAAACATCACAAGAAATTTAGAAAAGTATGTTATGAGAAGAAATGCTAAGGAAGCCTGAGACATCCCAGAATTATCCCAATTCTGTTGAAAACAATACTGAAAGGGGAAAAAAAATCATCACTTTTGAATTGCATTAAATTCTATGATCCTCATAGTTGTTTGCACACTGGAGATTGTGTATGATGATGAAAGAGTGAGGGGCACTTGGGTGGCTCTGTCGGTTAAGTGTCTGACTCTTGGTTTTGGCTCAGGTCACGATCTCAGGGTTGTGAGAGAGCCCCATGGAGGGCTCTGTGCTCAGTGGGAAGGCTGTTTGAAAGATACTCTCCCTCTGCCTCTTCCTGAACTCTAGAATGAATAAATAAACCTTAAAAAAAAAAAAAGAAAGAATTAAACACGAAATCACAAATTAAAAGTGTAATGCATAAGAATAGTGTTGAGTCTATTTGCATAGCTTCTACTTCCTACATTAGAATCTATTTCCAAGGGTTAGGGACACACATACAAATTGAGTGGAGAGAAAATTAATTTCATCTATTTCTATCCTAACACAAGAGCGATAAATAAGTGTCATCATAATTGATATAGTTCACTTATATGAAAAAAGAAGAGCTCGAGTGGTCAGCAAATGTGTCTTCAAGGAGATGACAAGGCTGCACTGTATAAGATAAGATGGAGGACATTTAGATGACAAAGAATGAGTGTGAAGTAGAAATGGCATTTATGATAAGAGGAAGGAGAACCCCAAAACATGGAACCATTCAAATATTTGTGGATACCTACAATATATCAAATTAATACAGTAAGTTCTGGAAACACAAGAAAATGAGATATGGCTTCACTTCTCAATAATTTATGTCTATCTGGAAAAGCTTACATGTTTTATATGGAATGATAAGTGAAATTATGGAAATATCGTAGAATACGGAGACACAGAGAGGAAAAATTACTTAGGTTTGGGTATGACAATAAAGTCATCAAAGAGGTACAAAACTTTGAGCTGTGTTTTGGAGGAAAAAAATAAACAAGGAAATGCTAGATGGACAAAAGTTCCTAGGGAAATGTAAGAGCATGTGTGCTTATTGAGAAAATGAAAAAAAAAAATGCTTTTATCATGGGTTGTATATGTGGTGGAAAGGAGAGAAAAAAAGGAAAAAAGGACAGAACATGCAATAAAGTTGAAAGAATGTGCCAAAGTCTGTAGAGTTTATATTATATAAAAAGAAAATTAAATTTATTCCTTAGAAAATGAGCAAACTATTAAAGAATGACTGGCAAAAGAGACTCATGATCAGATTTTAATTTCAGAAAGATTACTCCACAAATACAGTAGAAATGATCAGAAGGAGGCAAAATGGAATTAGGGAGACCAATAGGAGATGGGTGCTCTAGAGATTATAAACAGGAGACATGAAAAACGGAAATGAAGTAATAGTAAAGGAAAGACTAAAAAGGAAGACTACAACTGAGAGATATGAAAAGGAAGTATTAACACAACACTATTGTCTTGGGAGAAGGAATTATATATAGGTAATTCCCAAGATTCAGTTTGAAATTCTGCCTAGATTTGGGGGCCATTCATCAAAATAAGGCAAGAAAGGAAATTGGGAGAGGAGAAGACAGGGAATTTATTCAGAATTTCTTATATTAATTTTAGGTGCTAATAGAAAATTCATAAAGAGCCAACCAACCATAAGCAGCATATGATTTAGGGCTACAAATTTAGATTTATAAGTTATAATGCATGATAGCAGAAGACATATCTTGGGCTGGAGAACATGCAGATTACATGGAGAAAACAGATGAGAACCCAGAGTAGAAACTGAGAAATAGCCAAAAAGAGCCACACTTTGGGCGAGGGATGAGAAGCCACTTCATTCCACTGGGTTGCAGGAATCAAGATTGCAGGGCCTGTACATCAGTGCCCTTCCAATGGCATGGGATTCAATTTACCAATAGGCATGGTCCCTTTATGCAAGCAGCACAAGTTGAAATGTGAGAATATAAGGAAGAAAGCAGCAATCTGGGTACAGACTGAGTACAGCAAGTGGACAATCTGTCATCAAAGTCTAACCCTGGTAGTTGAAAAAGACTTCTTTGAAGATATATTTCAAATCAGCCTTGAGGGTTAAGCAGCATCTAGAAACTCGAGAACAATGCTGGAGTTGATGCAAGAGTTGTGTTGACAGGATGAATGAAGTAGAAGATCTTTGGCAGGAGGAAACTGGAGTTCTGGTAGAATGCAAAAAGAAGGGTATGAAATCAGGTGGGAGTTTATATCCCAGGGCATGCTTCTCAACAATGATGGTTAACAGGATAATTATCACCGTGGATTGTCTTCAGATGACACATATCCTGCTCCTGAAATATGCCCAAACACTAAATTTTATATTCATCATAGGCAGTCATTTAAAAAACTATGAGGAAAACACTTAAAAAGAGGATACTCCACACAGAGATTAGAGAGAAAGAGAGACAGTAAATATTTTATTTTTTAAGATTTTATTTATGTATTTATTTACCTATTTACTTATTGATGTATTTATAGAGAAAGGTATGCATGAGTGAGCAGGGGGAGGGGCAGAGGGAGAGGGAGAAAGAATCTCTAGCAGACTCCGGCCAGAGTGCATAGCCCAATGCAGGGCTTGATCTTTCGATCCTGACATCATGACCTGAACCAAAGTCAGAGTCAGATGCTTAACTCACTGAGCCACCCAGGCACCCCAAGACAGTAAATATTTTAAATGAGTATGGGTATTACCAACTATTCCACCTAATGATAAGGTATATTTTTAAAATATATACTACGAAAATTGTTAGACTCAGGCATTTGCTTAAAACTTCATAAACACCCTTGTGTAAACCTAATTTAAATTGAGTATTTGTATTGAAATTTGAAACTTTCATTACAAATGCTTTAAATTCTTTGAGGGCTGATCAGAAATTATGATCACAAACCAATAAAAATTATAATTTTTGTTTCACAATAAAATGATTAAATTTGTAGTTTCTGTGTGAGGATGACTGAATTTTCACTGAAACGCAATGATACAATGTAGGTGTCCCAGGATTAACCACCACTTGTCAGTGGGAAACCGCTCTTCACATTTTGAAAACATTTTGTAGCAAAAGTAATACTGAGGGCTTTTTGGGAACAAGAGGGCATTTATCACAGCTGTCTACTTTGTAAATCAGTACCATATTATTTGGAAGACATCCATTCAGAATTTTTAAGAATTCTTATGACTTAAAACTAATGAACTTTTTAATGCTTTATGAAAGGAGAACTCACTAATCAAATTAATCCTTTAAGCAAGATTATTAGGAGGGATTTCATTCATTTCGGAAAGCAGCAGTGTTTTCAAATCATAATGTAACATTTTTACACTATGAGAAGTAAGTATCTTTTCCTTACTCCCCAATTTCCATGAGGCAGAATTTTCTCTTAGCAGTACTTTTGGTTTCTTTCTGTCCTTTTTTACTCATATTATCTCTAAGGAGGCAAACTAATAAACTGAACATTAAACTTGAGAAAAACAATGTATCAGTGCAAGCCAGTTCCCGGGATGACCTCAGCTGCTCTTGCTTCAGGGCAACAGCTCAGCAAAAGGAAGCCTGTTCCCATCCGGCACCCGCAAACACTGGGTAATTCTGTTGTTAGCAAGCAGCTCCACTTGGCTCTCATGCTGTGCTTTATCCTAGCCATCATAAATAATAAATGCTATTTTGTTGGGCTTTTAATTGTTTTATATTATTTTTCAAATTAATCACTATTCAGTCAGTAAAGAAATGTGCTACTTATTGGACAATGACTAGAACAAACTGACACATAGAGATAAGATGATAATCATACAGAATTTTCCCTCTTATTGAAAGAAATGCTGGGAAACATTTCAATATTTTGTTAGTTATTCATTTACATTATTACTGTATTTATCTAACAATACAAAAATAAATTATTTTCTAATTCCTTGAATCCCAGTTATTGTGGTTCTTCGAGTTGAAGCCAGCTCAGAAAAGTTCGTAGGTTTGGTAACTCCTCTGTGTTTCTATGATCTGAGAAATTAAGAAAATGTTGTTATAGGGCTTCATCTTTCTAAACTGTGGGAATTGTGGGTGCAATTTTAGAATATATGGCTAAAATGATTGTCTGAACAAATCTTTGAATTTCAAAGTGAATAATGGATCAAAAGCAGATTTGAAACCAAATAACAGATTAAAGACAGGCTTGTTTTTGGGGCACCTGGGTGGCTCAGTGGGTTAAAGCCTCTGTCTTCAGCTCAGGTCATGATCCCAGGGTCCCGGGATCAAGGCTCTCTGTTCCATGGGGAGCCTGCTTCCTCCTCTCTCTCTCTCTGCCTGCCTTTCTGCCTACTTGTGATCTCTGTCTGTCAAATAAATAAATAAAATATTTTAAAAAAAAATAAAAAAATAAAGACAGGACTTGTTTTCAAAAACAATA
>NW_022633933.1:0-4622 GCF_010015895.1 Lontra canadensis
AAGCCACTCTTTTGCTACTCTTTTACTAATTATTTTCCCAGAGGTTTGGGGAAAGAGAAAGCCCCTGAATACATTCCCTGGCCCTCATAATGAGTCCTGTTCTTGTCAAGCCTGAAGGTCTCTTTCTCTAGGCTTTTGTTCCAGGTCCCAGTCTGTGTCATCTGGAAACAGCTGGGCTCTGTGCAGGGTCTGAACATGGTACAGGTCTGGGTTCCATCCCACCTCTCATCCACCATTGCATACACCCCCTCCCTTAGGGATAATCTGCATTTACTGCCACCTTATCAGCTGTACTAGGACCAGACCAAGATCTATAGCCTCCTTCAGTCTCCGTTGGCTGTAGTAGGAGCTGCCTCTGTACATACCCCTCACTAACTAGGGACTCAGCCTTTTAGAGCCACTGAATGGCAGGCACAATCACCCAGAAACACTCAGCCTTGTTAGCTATCAGAAAAAAAAAAATGAAAATAAAAATTAGATACTATTTTACATGTACACACTAGTAAAAATTAGGTCAAACTATACAAAGGATTATAAGGATACAGATTTTAAAAAAAAAGGGAATCTTCATGATCTAAAATGTCTTATGTAGCCATGTGAAAGAACAATTAGTCAATTTATTACAAAATCAAATAAGCATCTAACCCATGACCCATAATCTCATTCCATAAAGGGACTGTTACAAGAGTTATACCTATACCATTATCTCTACTAGCAAGGAGCTGTAATTTTAGTTTAGTTTAGTTTCTAACTCAAGAGGAATGGGCAAAGTATGGTAGGTACATATGACAGAATTCATTCCTAAGGAGAGAAGTCATGCCCCTTAAAACACAAGCCCAAAGAGCAGGGTGTCAGGAAGGGATTGACAAACAGAGATAAAAAGAACATATAATCAATGAATAATCACAAATGCTTCCTTGACCAGGCTAGTGGCTAAGGAGAATTATGAACTTAATAGTCAATACTCTTAGGAAGGGAAAAAAAAACGAATAATTTCACCCACAAGTAAAATGGTTCAGATGATGTCCAGATCTAAGAGAAAGAATTATCCTAAAGATCCTTTACTGTATCCATGTCCTATTTCTGTTATAGTAAAGTGGAAAAAATTTAGTGGCTTCAAATACAAATTTATTCTTACAGTTCTGGAGGTGAGAAGTCCCATCCGGGTCTCAGAGCCTGAAATCAAGGTGTTAGCAAGATTGGTTCAGTCTAGAGACTCTAGAGGAGAATCGGTTCTCTTTTCTTTTCCAGGCTGTAGAGGCCGCCTGCATTCCTTGGCTCTAGTTCCCTCCCCTGGTCTATGAAACACATCACTTCAACATCTGCTTCCATTGCATCTGCTTCCACTGCTTCTCTTGTCGATCACTCTCCTACCCTCCTCTTCTAAGGATTGTTTCAATTATACCAGCGCCACACAGGTAATCCAGAAATAATCTGGATCTTATCTTCAAAATCCTTAACTTGCTCCCTTCCTGAAGGCTCTTTTGACACTTAAAGTAACATATTCAAAGGCTCTAGGGGCTGGGGAGTGGACATCTTCTTCCAGGGCCAGGGTGAGTGAATATTTCCGCTACCACAGCAAGACAAAGACAAAGCATGTCTGAGTAAATTCCCACCTATAGTAAAATATGATGAGGTAAGAATATAAATCCCAAATGAAACAAGAGTGATATGGGCAGAAAAAAGGCACAGTCACTGTATAAACACACTGAGTAAAACAAAAACAGGACAAAATAATGCAACCACTCCCAGTTTGAAATTAAACACAACCCAAGGAATAGAAGAATAATTACATGAGAAGTCCTCATGCTACAGAATTTAATCAACTAGATTCAACAAACAAGAGCTCCAGGACAAGATGACAAGTCAATGCAAAGATATGAAAGTGGGGAATTTAAAGGTGAGGGGAAAATAAAGATTCTAAACAAGGTCAAAACAGGGTAAGTAAACAAATTAGAACCAGAAAGAAAGGTTTCAAAATGAAAAAAACTGGCATATTGATTTAACAGAAGTGTAAAGGGAAGAGAGAAATATATAATTAATTAGAAGACAATGAATTTTAAAAAAGGCCAGATGATGATACTTAACAATAAAGAGGTTAACAAATAAACCAGACAATTATCCAAGATATAATCCAGCAAAATATTCCCAGAGTACAGAAAGAACTGAAACCACAAATGAAAGGGTACACATTTTTATTTTCAGGAAAAAAAATGAGAGATGACAACTTACAGAAATTCATAACCCCTAAATATATGCACCAGTGCACATGCACACACACACACACACACACACACACACAGATAAATCTTAAAGGATACAAAAGACAAAATTCTTCAGGTATCCCAAGAGAAGAAGCAAGTCACTTGTAAGGGCTTAACATTAAGCTATCTTCACCATTCCATAAAGCAAAATCTATTGCTGGAAAATAGTAGAGTAGATATTGAAAGAAAGAAGGTGTGAAACTGTGATATTATTTGTAGCCAGGTTGCTCTCCAGATGCAAAAGCAACTGGCAGACGTTGTCAAATGTGTGTTAATTTTTTTTTTTCAGGGAATATGTGCATTATCAGAGCCACTCCTGCAAAAGTCAACTCTGTGATAGAGCCAACTTAAAAATGCCGTGAAAAAAGGACAAATGTTAATACTCCGTGCCAAAAGGCAGTTGAATTTCGACAGCATACAACTTAGGGTGGGGTAGGAGCAGGGCAGAAATTGATGGACACAGTTTTGTGATACACCTGCCTATGAAGAAAGTTGGGGTTGGCCTACGCCTTTAGGGGCTGGCCTACGCCTCCTGCCCCTGACTTTCAGCCATCCTTCTGGGTCTTACCATGTACTCCCGACACTGTCGAAATTCTGATGGTACTTCTTCATGACTGTTTCTTATCTCTGTGCTTCTGTCCAAACACTTCTTCCTTTTTTGAAAATCCATACAACATCCGGGACATAACTTTTACTGTATTTAGTATAGTATACGGTCGACTGTTCAACTTTAAAGTTTCCCAGGTCAGGAATTTCAAAGTGTGCATCTTCTGTACACTCAGTCTAACACAGTAATGAGTGCTCAGTATCCTCTTACAAATAAAAAAAAAGCCACAAATATATAATTATAAAATTTTAAGAGCAAGCAGAATTCTCAACACTGTATCACCTGTGAGTCTTAACTGAAAAGGCATAAAAAAAAAATTCCTTTGACAATGAAATCCAGCCAACCTGGAGATGGTGTTTTAAAAGTCCCTCAAATATTATGAATGTGACTGGGGAAGGGCAGTGAATCCATTAAATCCAAAATACAAAAATAAAACAAGTATAGACCTTATGGTTACGAAGTAAATGCAGATTTTAAATACGTTTACAAAACAGAAATAGCTACAAAATCTAAGAGGAAAGAGGTGAGTACAGATGTGTTACTTTCATCTTTAATGGCAGGATTAAATTGATACTATCTAAGAATGAAACTTACAATTATACCGATCTCAGTATTTTTTAACTCTTCACCCTTAATTATAAGGAGTTTTTAAAGAATGAATAAATTTATGTTTATGAAACACATTTAAATTTCAGCGCTGCTAGCTTCATTCCCATTTCATTTTTTGGTAAGTTCAAGTATAGTTAAGTTAAATATTTTAATTAATTGTAGCATAATTCAATTTCTACAAAATAGCTTCTGCTCCTCTTTCCATCCATCCATTTACCTGCCCACTTGTATACAGACATAAATGAACATATTCAACTAGCTTGATATTCCACAGATGTTGAGAATGGTTACATTTCAGTAATATGGATTAATTTTTAAACTTATAATTTTCAAGAACTTTTGAATTCCCAATTTAGTACGTAGTACTTATGCAAAAACACTAACTTCATCCTAAAAGTAAAAAAAAAAAAAAAATCATGTAAATCTGGGGAAAAAAGTTTGCAAACTTTGGGTAATTATGATTCTTTCCTCTTTTTGAAGTACTTTTGCTTGAGAATAAGTAATCAAATCTTTCCAAGTTTCCAGGTTTTAAAGGAGTATAATAGCCTTGATAAAGTTCTTTGTGACTGTGCTCTTATAAATACAAGATGGAATTTATGTGATAATGGATTAGGTTGTACTTATGTGAAGTATCAACTAAAAGTAATCACTGAAAGCACAGCAACACACTCAATAATGTTACTTACGTACTTAACCTGGTACAAGACCCAATGATCGTCAAATGCATATGAACCTAATTATGTAACTGATTGCCCCCTGAGGTACCCTGACCTGAAGACATTCTCACAGGTCAACACAGGTTATTTATTTATTTTTACACAGACCCTCTAACATTTGATAGTAATTCACAAATTCTTCTGAATGGACAGCTATAATTATACATAGAGTTGGGCGAGTCAATGATAAATTGCTTCCTACTGAATTTTTAACAGGAAAAAAATATCCTCCAGAAATAACATGTCCATCCAAATGTAAGCCCTATAGAAGCTGGATCTATGATCTACCTTGTTAACTACTCTAACTCTAGTATCAGCAACAGTAGTAGACATTTGAGATTTACAGAACAAAAATATATATAAATCCATAAATGAGTAAAGATGAATTCAGATAACCAGAAGTGTGTTGAGCTTTTCTCTGGCTTT
>NW_022633934.1:0-4621 GCF_010015895.1 Lontra canadensis
AGTTTTTAGGCACAGCTTATAAATCAGCAGGAATTCAAGTTTATTTCCCGACAAAGGGCACTGGTTCTCCCGCATTGCTCTTTCTTCAGTGCCGGATTTCTGACAGAGAGCTATGCATATTGTTAGAAGAAATAGCACGATCCTCTCTGGAACCCCCGGCCCCTCCACTTATGAGCATGCTTTCTTTTTACTGTCTCCCCATCCCCCCATTTCCCTTTATTACCTATTTGACCAACATCCTTCCCCCAGTGATGCACCCAGCTCAGAGGGAGTGCTTAACCTGCAGGTGGGGCCAAGGACAACTATACACATGCTTAGAAAGGGGCTGCATTCAGAGTCAGCCATGATGTGGCTACATGCAATCATAAGACAGCCTAGAGCACCATTAGGAAACATTACCGTCAAATTTAGTGGTGTGGGTTTTGTACACTTTTTTTTTTATATACACTTCTTTTTACACATATGTTTATTTATTGATTTTTCTAAACCACTTTCATGGGAAAAAAATAAACCAGATACAAAACTACTTAGAACCTTCACTTAAATGATTATTCACAGACCTTTTAAGTTAATATTAAAAAAATTCTTCAAGGTTTAGGGAAACTATCTTTCTTTTATTCGATTCAAGAGCGCTTTCAAGATAGTTTTTTTTTTTCCTTTCAAGAAAGCTTCAAAATAGCCTTATTACTTTTTGTAAGTCCTTAGTTTATTTAGCCCTTATATATCAGCCTCCATCTTTTAATTAATAAATTTTTAATTTTAGACATTAGTTTTATAATTGCAAAAATGGTACAGACACTTCCTCTATAGCCCTCACCCTGTTTCACCACTATGAACAATTTATATTTGTATGTTAGCTTCACTGCAAATAATGAGCCAATATTCACATATACATACATATATATTTTTTCATTTTATTTTTTAAAATTTCTATTCAGTGTACCAGAATTCATTCTTTATGTACCACACCCGGTGTTCCATGCAACATGTGCCCTCCACAATACCCACCACCAGGCTCACCCAACCTCCCATCGCCCACACCTTCAAACCCTGAGATTGTTTTTCAGAGACCATAGTCTCTCATGGTTCATCTCACCTTCCAATTTCCCCCAATACCCTTCTCCTCTCCATCTCCCCATATCCTCTGTGTTATTTTTTATGCTCCACAAATAAGTGAAAACATATGATAATTGACTCCCTCTGCTTACACTTATTTCACTCAGCATAATCTCTTCCAGTCCCGTCCATGTTGATATGAAAGTTAGGCATTCCTACTTTCTGATGGAGGCATAATACTCCATAGTGTATATGGACCACATCTTCCTTATCCATTCATCCCTTGAAGGGCATCTTGGTTCTTTCCACAGTTTGGCGACTGTGGCCATTGCAGCTATAAACATTGGGGTACAGATGGCCCTTCTTTTCACTACATCTGTATCTTTGGGGTAAATACCAGTAGTGCAATTGCAGGGTCATAGAGAGGCTCTATTTTTAATTTCTTAAGGAATCTCCACACTGTTCTCCAAAGTGGCTGCACCAACTTGCATTCCCACCAACAGTGTAAGAAGGCTCCCCTTTCTCTGCATCCTCTCCAACACATGTTGTTTCCTGTCTTGCTAATTTTGGCCACTCTGACTGGTGTAAGGTGGTATCTAAATGTGGTTTTAATTTGAATCTCCCTGATGGCTAGTGATGATGGACATTTTTTCATGTATCTGATAGCCATTTGTATGTCTTCATTGGAGAAGTGTATGTTCATGTCTTCTGCCCATTTTTTTGACATGATTATCTGTTTTCTGTGTATTGAGTTTGAGAAGTTCTTTATAAATCCTGGATATCAACCTTTTGTCTGTACTGTCATTTGCTAATATCTTTTCCCATTCCGTGGGTTGCCTCTTTGTTTTCTTGACTGTTTCCTTTGTTGTGCAGAAGCTTTTGATCTTGATGAAATCCCAAATGTTCATCTTCAGTTCTGTTTCCTTTGACTTTGGAGACATATCTTGAAAGAAGTTGCTGTGGCTGATATTGAAGAGGCTACTGCCTAGGTTCTCCTCTAGGATTCTGATGGATTCCTGTCTCACATTGAGGTATTTTATCCATTTTGAGTTTATCTTTGTGTACGGTGTAAGAGAATGGTTGAGTTTCATTCCTCTACATATAGCTGTCCAGTTTTCCCGGCACCATTTATTGAAAGGACTGTCTTTTTTCCACTGTATATTTTTTCCTGCTTTGTCAATTATTTGACCATAGAGTTGAGGGTCCATTTCTGGGCTCTCTACTCTGTTCCACTGGCCTATGTGTCTGTTTTTATGCAGGTACCATGCTGTCTTGGTGATCACTGCTTTGTAGTAAAGCATGAAATCAGGTAACATGATGCCCCCAGTTTTATTTTTGTTTTTCAACATTTCTTTAGCAATTCGGGGTCTCTTCTGATTCCATACAAGTTTTAGGATTGTTTGCTCTAGTTCTTTGAAAAATGCCCGTGGAATTTTGATCAGAATGGCATTGAATGTATAGATTGCTCTAGGCAGTATAGACATTTTTACAGTGTTTATTCTTCTGATCCATGAGCATGGAATGGTCTTTCATCTTTTTGTGTCTTCTTTAGTTTGTTTCATGAGTGTTCTGTTGTTCCTCGAGTAAAGATCTTTACCTCTTTGGTTAGGCTTATTTCCAGGTATTTTATAGTTCTTGTTGCTATAGTAAATGGAATTGATTCTCTAATTTCCCTTTCAGTATTTTCATTGTTAACGTATAAGAAAGCCACAGATTTCTGTACATTGACTTTGTATCCTGCCACGTTGCTGAATTGCTGTTTGAGTTCTAGTAGTTTGGGGGTGGAGTCTTTTGGGTTTTCCATATAAACTATCATATCATCTGTGAAGAGAGAGAGTTTGACTTCTTCCTTGCCAATTTGAATACCTTTTATTTCTCTTTGTTGTCTGATTGCTGTTGCTAGGACTTCTAATACTATGTTGAACAAGACTGGTGAGAGTGGGCATCCTTGTCGTGTTCCTGATCTCAATGGGAAGGCAGTCAACTTTTCCCATCGATGATGCTATTTGCTGTGGGTTTTTCATAAATAGATCTTATGAAGTTGAGGAATGTTCCCTCTATCCGTAAACTTTGAAGCATTTTAATCAGGCATGGATGCTGGATTTTGTGAAATGATTTTCTGCATCAATTGAGAGGACTATGTGGTTCTTCTCTCTTCTTTATAGAAACAAAGACTTCACAGGTATCACGATGTCAATAAAAATGTATCTATCAATAATCACTCTCAACATGAATGGCCTAAATTCACCCATGAAACGGCATGGGGTTGCAGATTGGATAAAATGACAGGACCCCTCCATATGTTGTCTACAAGAGACCCATTTTGAACCTAAGGATACATCCAGACTGAAAGTGAAGGGATGGAGAATCATCTTTCATGCCAATAGGCCTCAAAAAAAGTGTTGGGTAGCGATTCTCATGTCAGATAAATTAGATTTTATTTTTTTAAAGATTTTATTTATTTATTTGACAGGCAGAGATCACAAGTAAGTGGAGAGGCAGGCAGGGAGAGAGGAGGAAGCAGGGTCCCTGCTGAGCAGAGACCCCTATGCGGGGCTTGAGCCCAGGACCCAGGATCATGACCGGAGCCTAAGACAGAGGTTTTAACCCACTGAGCCACCCAGGCACCCTAGACAAATCAGATTTTAAACTAAAGACTGTAGTCAGAGATACAGAAGGACACTACATCATTCTTAAAGGGACTATCCATCAAAAATATCTAACAATTATAAATATTTATGCCCCCAATATGGGAGCAGCCAACTACATAAGAAAGCTATCAATCAAGATAAAGAGTCATATTGATATGAATACATTAATAGTAAGAGATCTTAACACACCACTCTCAGTAATAGACAGATCATCCAAGCAGAAAATCAATGAAGAAACAAGAGCATTGAATGACACATTGGACCAGATGGACCTCATGGATATATACAGAACATTCCACCCTAAAACAAAAGAATACTCATTCTTCTCGAGTGCACATGGAGCTTTCTCCAGAGCAGACCACATACTGGGTCACAATTCAGGTCTCAACCGGTACCTAAAGATTAAGATTTTTCCCTGTATATTCTCAGATCACAATGCTTTGAAACTGGAGCTCAACTACCAGGAAAATTTGGAGGGAACTCAAACACCTGGAAGCTAAAGACCACCTTGCTTAAGAATGCATGGATCAACCAGGAAATCAAAGAAGAACTTAAACAATTCATGTAAACCAAAGAGAATGAAGACACTTCAGTCCCAAACCTATGCAACTGGCAGATCACAAAGGTGGTCCTAAGGTGGAAATACATAGCCATCCAAGCCTCCCTCAAAAAAATTGAAAAATCCAGAATACACCAGCTGTCTTAACACCTTAATGAACTGGAGAATCAACAGAAAACTAATCCACCTCCTGACACAAGAAGGGAAATAATCAGGATTAGAGCAGAGATCAAGGAGATAGAAACTAGAGATACAGTAGAACGCATCAATGAAACTAGAAGCTCGCTTTTTGAAAGAATCAATAAGATCAATAAACCATTGGCCAAACTAATCCAAAAGAAAAGAGAGAAGGCCC
>NW_022633935.1:0-4616 GCF_010015895.1 Lontra canadensis
CTCTTGCTCTTCAAGGACTTTTCTTGTTCCATATAAATTTTAGCATTATTTTTTTTCATTTATTTGAAAAAAAATGATGGTATTTTGATAGGGATTGCATTAAACATGTAGAATGCTTTAGGTATCATACGCATTTTTTTTTCAAATTTAGAATACTTTAATCATGGGATGGGGCTGTGTAAATCAATTTTGTCTCTAGTATAAAAGTTAAAAGACAGGAATATTCAAAATAATTACAATAATTTCTTATGTATAGTGATTTCTTTTCTTTTTTTTTAGAATTTTTTTAAATCATTTTTTAATTTGTTTTCAGCATAATAGTATTCATTGTTTTTGTACCACATCCACTGCTCCATGCAATCCATTCCCTCTCTAATACCCACCACCCGGTTCCCCCAACCTCCCACACCCCCACCTCTTCAAAACCTTCAGATTGTTTATCAGAGTCCATAGTCTCTCATTGTTCAACTCCCCTTCCAATTTCCCTCAACTCCCTTCTCCTAACTCCCCATGTCCTCCATGCTATTTGTTATGCTCCACAAATAAGTGAAACCATATGATACTTGACTTTCTCTGCTTGACTTATTTCACTAAGCATCATCTCTTCCAGTCCCATCCATGTTGCTACAAAACTTGGGTATTCATCCTTTCTGATGGAGGCATAATACTCCATAGTGTATATGGACCACATCTTCCTTATCCATTCTTCCGTTGAAGGGCATCTTGGTTCTTTCCATAGTTTGGCGACTGTGGCCATTGCTGCTATAAACATTGGGGTACAGAAGGCCCTTCTTTTCACTATATCTGTATCTTTGGGGTAAATACCGAGTAGTGCAATGGCAGGGTCATAGGGAAATTCTATTTTTAATTTCTTGAGGAATCTCCACACTGTTCTTCAAAGAGGCTGCACCAACTTGCATTCCCACCAACAGTGTAAGAGGGTTCCCCTTTCTCCACATCCCCTCCAACACATGTTGTTTCCTGTCTTGCTAATTTTGGCCGTTCTAACTGGTGTAAGGTGGTATCTCAGTGTGGTTTTAATTTGAATCTTCTTGATGGCTAGTGATGATGAACATTTTTTCATGTGTCTGATAGCCATTTATATGTCTTCATTGGAGAAGTGTCTGTTCATATCTTCTGCACATTTTTTGATATGATTATCTGTTTTGTGTGT
Organism: Lontra canadensis; assembly: GCF_010015895.1. NCBI lineage: Eukaryota > Metazoa > Chordata > Mammalia > Carnivora > Mustelidae > Lontra > Lontra canadensis. Next base: position 1,175 of record NW_022633935.1, read on the forward strand.
GTTGAGTTTGAGGAGTTCTTTATAGATCCTGGATATCAATCTTTTGTCTGTACTGTGATTTGCAAATATCTTCTCCCATTCTGTGGGTTGCCTCTTTGTTTTGTTGACTGTTTCCTTTGCTGTGCAGGAGCTTTTGATCTTAATGAAGTCTCCAAATTTCATTTTTTCTTTTGTTTCCTTTGCCTTTGGAGACATATCTTGAAAGAAGTTGCTGTGGCTGATATCGAAGAGGTTACTGCCTATGTTCTCCTCTAGGATTCTGATTGATTCCTACTCACGTTGAGGTCTTTTATCCATTTTGAGTTTATCATTGTGTACGGTGTAAGAGAATGGTCGAGTTTCATTCTTCTACAGATAGCTGCCCAGATTTCACAGCACCATTTATTGAAGAGACTGTCTTTTTTCCACTGTATATTATTTCCTGTTTTGTCGAAGATTAACTGACCATTGAGTTGAGGGTCCATATCTGGGCTCTCTACTCTTTTCCACTGGTCTGTGTGTCTGTTTTTATGCCAGTACCATGCTGTCTTGGTGATCACAGCTTTGTAGTAAAGCTTGAAATCAGGTAATGTGATGTCCCCAGTTTTATTTTTGTTTTTCAACATTTCCTTACAATGTTAAAAAAACATTGTCTCTTCTGGTTCCATACAAATTTCTGGGTTATTTGCTCCAGCTCTTTGAAAAATACCGGTGGAATTCTGATCAGAATGGCATTAAAAGTATAGATGGCTCTAGGCAGTATGGACATTTTAACAATGTTTATTCTTCCGATCCAAGAGCATGGAATGGTCTTCCATCTTTTTGTGTCTTCTTCAATTTCTTTCATGAGTGTTCTGTAGTTCCTCAAGTACAGATCCTTTACCTCTTTGGTTAGGTTTATTCCCAGGTATCTTATGGTTCTTGGTGCTATAGTAAATGGAATCGATTCCCTCATGTCCCTTTCTGCATTTTCATTGTTAGTGTATAAGAAACCCACTGATTTCTGTACATTGACTTTGTATCCTGCCACGTTACTGAATTGCTGTATGAGTTCTAGTAGTTTGGGGGTGGAGTCTTTTGGGTTTTCCAGATTAAGAATCATGTCATCTCCGAAGAGAGAGAGTTTGACTTCTTCATTGCCAATTTGGATAAATTTTATTTCTCTTTGTTGTCTGATTGCTGTTGCTAGGACATCTAACACTATGTTGAACAAGAGTGGTGAGAGTGGGCATCCTTGTCGTGTTCCTGATCTCAACGGGAAGGCTGCAAGCTTTTTCCCATTGAGAATGATATTTGCTGTGGGCTTTTCATAGATAGATTTTATGAAGTTCAGGAATGTTCCCTCTATCCCTATACTTTGAAGCATTTGAATTTGGAATGGATACTGGATTTTGTCAAATGCTTTTTCTGCATCAATTGAGAGGACAATGTGGTTCTTCTCTCTTCTCTTATTGATTTGTTCTATCACATTGATTGGTTTGCAAATGTTGAACCATCTTTGTAGCCCAGGAATGAATCCCACCTGGTCATGGTGGTCATCTTTTTAATGTGCTGTTGGATCCTGTTTGCTAGGATCAGGTTGAGAATCTGAGCATCCATATTCATCAGTCATATTGGTCTGAAATTCTCCTTTTTGGTAGGGTCTTTGCCTGGTTGGGGGATCAGGGTAATGCTGGCTTCATAGAAAGAGTCAGGAAGTTTTCCTTCTGCTTCAATTTTTTGAAACAGATTCAGGAGGATAGGTGTTATTTCTTTTTTGAAAGTTTGGTAGAATTCCCCAGGGAATCCGTCACGTCCTGGGCTCTTGTTTTATGGGAGGTTTTTGAACACTGCTTCAATCTCATTACTAGATATCAGTCTATTTAGGTTGTCGATTTCTTCTTGGTTCAATTTGGGGAGTTTTTAGTTTTCCAGGAATGCATCCATTTCATCTAGGTTGCTAAGCTTATTGGCATATAACTGTTGATAATAACTTCTGATGATTATTTCTACTTCCTTGGTGTTAGTTGTGTCTCTCACTTTTCATTCATAATATTATGAATTTGGGCTTTTTCTCTTTTCTTTGGATTAGTGTGACCAATGGTTTATCGATCTTATTGATTCTTTCAAAAAGCAAGCTTCTAGTTTCATTGATACGTTCTACTGTTATCTCTGGTTTCTACCTCATTGATCTCAGCTATAATTTTGATGATTTCCCTTCTTATGTGTGGAGTTAGTTTGATTTGTTGTTGATTCTCCAGATCTTTAAGGTGTAGAGACAGCTGGTGTGTTCTGGATTTTTCAAGTTTTTTGAGGGAGTTTTGGATGGCTATGTATTTCCGCCTTAGGACCGCCTTTGCTGTATCCCATAGGTTTTGGACCGAAGTGTCTTCATTCTCATTGGTTTCCATGAATTGTTTCAGTTCTTCTTTGATCTCCGGGTTGATCAAAGCATTTTTAAGCAAGGTGGTCTTTAGCTTCCAGGTGTTTGAGTCCTTCTGAACTTTTCCTTGAGATTGAGCTCCATTTTCAAAGCATTGTGATCTGATAATATGCAGGGAATAATCTCATTCTTTTGGTATCGGTTGAGTCATGATTTGTGACCCAGTATGTGGTCTATTCTGGAGAAGGTTCCATGTGCACTTGAGAAGAATGAGAATTCTGTTGTTTTAGGGTGGAATGTTCTGTATATATCTATGAGGTCCATCTGGTCCAATGTGTCATTCAATGCTCTTGTTTCTTTATTGATTTTCGGCTTCGATGATCTGTCTATTTTTAAGAGAGACATGTTAAGATCTCCTACTATTAATGTATTCATATCAATATGACTCTTTCTCTTGATTAAGAGTTTTCTTATGTAATTGGCTGCTCCCATATTGGGGGCATAGATATTTACAATTGTTAGATCATATTGGTGGATAGTCCCTTTAAGAATGATGTAGTGTCCTTCTGTATCTCTGACTAGAGTCTGCAGTTTAAAATCTAATTTATCTGATATGAGAATCGCTACCCCAGCCTTCTTTTGAGGCCCATTGGCATGAAAGATGCTTCACCATCCCTTCACTTTCAGTCTGGGTGTATCTTTAGGTTCAAAATGGGTCTCTTGTAGACAACCTATGGATGGGTCCTGTCGTTTTATCCAATCGGCAACCCTGTGCCATTTTATGGGCGCATTTAGTCCATTCACATTGAGAGTGGTTATTGATAGATACGTTTTTATTGACATCGTGTTACCTTTGAAGTCTTTCTTTCTGTAGATTTCCTCTATATTTCTGTTCAGTGCTTTTCTTTGGATTTTTCCTCTTTTATAGAACCCCCCTTAATATTTCCTGCAGTGTTGACTTGGTGGTTGCATAGTCTTTTAAGCCTTGCCCGTCTTGGAAACTCTTTCTCTCTCCATGCATTTTGAATGTCAGTCTTGCTGGATAAAGTATTCTTGGCTGCATGTTCTTCTCATTTAGTGCCCTGAATATATCTTGCCAGC
>NW_022633936.1:0-4614 GCF_010015895.1 Lontra canadensis
ATCCTTGAGGAGAACACAGGCAGCAACCTCTTCGACCTCAGCCGCAGCAACATCTTCCTAGGAACATCGCCAAAGGCAAGGGAAGCAAGGGCAAAAATGAACTATTGGGATTTTATCAAGATCAAAAGCTTTTGCACAGCAAAGGAAACAGTTCACAAAACCAAAAGACAACTGACAGAATGGGAGAAGATATTTGCAAACGACATATCAGATAAAGGGCTAGTGTCCAAAATCTATAAAGAACTTAGCAAACTCAACACCCAAAGAACAAATAATCCAATCAAGAAATGGGCAGAAGACATGAACAGACATTTCTGCAAAGAAGACATCCAGATGGCCAACAGACACATGAAAAAGTGCTCCATATCACTCGGCATCAGGGAAATACAAATCAAAACCACAATGAGATACCACCTCACACCAGTCAGAATGGCTAAAATTAACAAGTCCGGAAATGACAGATGCTGGCGAGGATGCGGAGAAAGGGGAACCCTCCTACACTGTTGGTGGGAATGCAAGCTGGTGCAACCACTCTGGAAAACAGCATGGAGGTTCCTCAAAATGTTGAAAATAGAACTACCCTATGACCCAGCAATTGCACTGCTGGGTATTTACCCTAAAGATACAAACGTAGTGATCCGAAGGGGCACGTGCACCCGAATGTTTATAGCAGCAATGTCTACAATAGCCAAACTATGGAAAGAACCTAGATGTCCATCAACAGACGAATGGATAAAGAAGATGTGGTATATATATACAATGGAATACTATGCAGCCATCAAAAGAAATGAAATCTTGCCATTTGCGACAACGTGGATGGAACTAGAGGGTATCATGCTTAGCGAAATAAGTCAATCGGAGAAAGACAACTATCATATGATCTCCCTGATATGAGGGAGAGGAGATGCAACATGGGGGGTTAAGGGGGTAGGAGAAGAGTAAATGAAACAAGATGGGATTGGGAGGGAGACAAACCATAAGTGACTCTTAATCTCACAAAACAAACCGAGGGTTGATGGGTTGGGGTGGTGGGGTTATGGACATTGGGGAGGGTATGTGCTATGGTGAGTGCTGTGAAGTGTGTAAACCTGGCGATTCACAGACCTGTACCCCTGGGGATAAAAATATATTATATGTGTATAAAAAATAAAATTAAAAAAAAAAAAGACAAGTAGAGAGAATGAACCGGACTCTTAAAGAGACCTTGACAAAGTTAATTCTGGAGACTGGCGGTGGATGGGTGAATCTTCTTCCCTTTGCCCTCCTTATGGCACAATGTACACCCTATTTAAACAAGGTGACCCATTTGAAGTAATGTTCGGGTGACCCCCTCTACTCTGCCCATGGCTACAAGAGGTTGCCCTAGCAGAAATGAGTGATCAGTCTGTACTACAGTCACTGCAGGCTCTACAGTCTGTCTTAAAAAGAGACCATGCAGGGATCCGAGCTGCCTACACTGAGATGGAGACAGAGGTAGAACCACATCCTTACCAACCCGGAGACTTGGTTTGGATACACTGCCACCGAGTGGAAAACTTGGAGCCCTGCTGGAAGGGGCCATTCACGGTCATCCTGAACACCCTCATGGCAGTAAAAGTAGAAGGCATCAGGGCCTGGATTCACGCATGTCATGTCAAACGAGCTGAAAGCAAGGACACCCCCCAGAAATGGGAGCCACTGCTGGTGGATCCCACTAGCCATGGACTAAAACTAGGACTCAAAAGTGTTTCATGACTTCGTCACTTTTAACCCTGTTCCTACTCAGCAGCAGCCAAGGGACACCTCATAGGCCTAAAACAGCCCAATGGAAAATCAGAAAGACAGCTGGTGGAACAATACTCAAGGTCAATGACACCGCAGGTCAGCCTGTTTTCACCCTTAATCTCTGTGATTTGATGTCGGACATGAATGTAAAATTGCTCAGGGATAGCGCCCCCTTGGGGATGGGTGACTGGTAACCAGTTCAGGGATGTGAGAACCAGTCACTTGCAAAGTTACCAATTTTATGCCTGTCCCTAATGGGGAACCCAATTGCCAAGGGGTAGGGGAATTCCACTGTGCAGCCTGGGGATGTGAAACAATAGCTTCCTTGACACACCATGACGTATATATTGACCTCATCCGAGTTAGACCACCAGTCAACTGGGAAAATTGCCAGGTCAGAAAATGCAACCCCATACAAATCACAGTCAAGTTATGGCAGTCGGGGTCATCAGGAAGCTTTAATTGGGAGGCAGGAAAAACTTGGAGTTTAAGACTGTATGTATGAGGAAAAGATCCAGATACAGCCTTCACCATCCAAAAAAAAAAAAAAAAATAGGGAGCCAACCCAGTCAATAGGGCTGAACCCAGTTTTAAATCCTCCCAAGCCACCAAAACCAACCAGACAACCCAGCACCACAACCCCAAAAGAGACTGTAATGGAAGATAAAAAAGAGAGTGCTGACAGTGACAGCAGCACCACCAAGGTTTTACTCCCACTGGTAGATTCAATGTTTAGCTTTTTAAACACCTCAGAACCTAATATTACTCTCGACTGCTGGCTATGCTTAAACCCTCGGTCCCCATATTATATTGGAATAGGGGCCAATCTTACTGTAGGAACTCAGAAGGGACAGATTAAAAATGAAAGTTCTTATGACTCTTGGGAGTGAGGAAGGGTACCCAGACTAACCTTAGGGGATATAGAAGGAAAGGAACTTTGCCTTGTGACACAAAAAGGAAAACAAGTTTCCCCATATAGAGACCTATGTGACACCATAGTAGTCCCTACTGTCTTCACTAACTTCCTTAGGGACCCCACAAGAGCTTGGTTTGCTTGCAGTTCAGGACTCACGCCATGCCTTAATCTCACTTTGTTCCAAAACTCTTCCTGGAACGAACTCTGTATAACTGCCCACGTTCTCCTGCAGGTAGATTATTATGGAGGACCTGAGGGATTCCAACATCTTACTGCAGGGATAAAAGGAACAAAGCATGGGGTTCCCATCCTAATCCCAGCACTAGTTGTGGCAGGGATAGCAGGGTCCACAACAGTAGGGACCGCAGCTTTAATAAAGGAAGAAATAGATTTTGAGGCTCTTGGATTCCAAGTAGATGCTGACTTACATTATATGCATGAAAATATAGACAAACTAACCAATTCTTTGAGCTCATTAGCTGAAGTAGTACTGCAAAATAAAAGAGGGCTTGACGTACTATTCCTGGGAAAAGGGGGACTCTGCATAGCCCTGGGAGAAGAATGCTGCTTCTGGGTTAATTATACTGGAGTCATCAAAAACAGTCTGGCAGCCATTAAAAGGAGACGTGATGAACGCAAGCAACAACGCAAGAATTCACAAGTATGGTTTGAAACTTTATTCAACTGGTCTCCGTGGATGACTTCCCTAATATCAGCAATTGCAGGCCCCCTGGTTTTACTATTGTTAATGTTGCTTTTTGGCCCCTGCATTATAAACGCCTAATGTCAATTGTACAAAGGAGAATTGGCGTGATAAAAATGTTTGTCCTACAAACTCAGTATACAACAAGAGAACATGGGACTGACTGAAGAGTCAAAGAATTAACTAATCTTCAAAAAAAAAAAGGCGGGGGGAGGATGTTAGGGCTGATTGAATGTTAAAATATGTTTAACTATTAGGGCCTGCTTAGCCAGAGCAACTCCATATTACCTGGGTAGCCATATTGTTGTTTACATCTAAAGACATCATTACGGGAATAAATGCCCCAGTAGTTCCTGGTATTGATTCCGGGTATCAATTCCGGGAGTAAACGTCTTAACAATAGAAGCCATGTACCTTGGGTCTGCAGTTATGCCCTATAAAACCAGGCTACAAGATCGGGACGGGGTAGCCTTCTTCGGAGGTGGCCCTGACTGGTCAGTCTGATTTCTGATGCCTGGCATAAAAATAAAGCTTTGCCTTACTTTCAATTTGTATCAGTCTCACTCCTTTGATATCGGACCCCAACAGGGACATGGGGTTTTCTTCCGCTCTGGGATTTTTGCATACTTAAACAATAGCTTCGTCTATTCTGGGAAATAGGTCCTGTCCTGTTTTATGGCAGAGGGGTCCCCATATGGAGGGATTTGAGAGCAGGGCTCCGGGTGTGGATGCCTGAAAATCCAACCTAGGGTGAGGATTAGGTCTTAGTGGCATCACAGGCCTTAGAATCGAGCCTTGGGCGGAGCTACCCATGGGGCTGTGTTGAAATTGGGGCCCATGCTAAGGGTCACAATGGGTGTCTGTGTCCCGAGAGGCCAGCATAAATGGCTGGGGCCTCAGGGGCAAAGCAGTTTTCGCCCAACTCTGAGGGATTTCCATAACTCCAGAAGGCTTCTGAGGAAGAGGTGTTCTGCTTTGTGACTCAGTTGTTCCCTTTGTAGAAGGATTTGAAAGAAGGCCTCTGGGGATCGATGCCTGAAAATGCAACCTATAGTTATGCTTGTAACTATACGTTTGTTACGTTTGTAACCTATAGTATTGGCCTAGGGAATTGGCCAGTCTGATCGGCTGACTCTGATGCCAGCCACATGGGTGTCTTACTGGAGGTTGGGGCTCAGGTTGAAGGACAGAATGTGTTTTAGTGCCCAGGGACAGATTCTGTAAAGGAGGA
>NW_022633937.1:0-4613 GCF_010015895.1 Lontra canadensis
AGCACCATGCTATAGACAACAAAGCCAACTAGCCAGAGAGACTGAAGGCCAAAACACTCCTATTGACATTCCACCTCTCATTTGCAGTCAGAGAGAAGTTAGCTTTTGATATTTACCTAAAAGCCCGGTGATAAATTCCATAACTTAATCAAGCAGATAATTCAAATAGGATGCCAAAGTAACAGTTCAAACACCTTTAAGCTTTACAGATAAGGTCTGCTTCACCATTCTCTGAATTATGCCATTTTCCCAAATAAACTGTTCCTCAGTTGGAAAACTCATGACTAAAGCACAGAGGGCTTTATTTAGCATATAAAGAATATTAGGTAAGGATAAAGACAGAAAAATGCCCCCCAAATCTATTATACCTATAAAAATTACATAAATGAGGGCCGCCTAGGTGGCTCACTTGGTTAAGCAACTGCCTTTGACTCAGGTCATGATCCCAGAGTCTCAGGATTGAGTCCCACATTGGGCTCCCAGCCCCATAGGGAGTCTGCTTCTCCCTCTGACCTTCTCCCCTCTCATTCTCTCTCTCACTCTCTCTCTCTCAAATAAATAAATAAAATCTTTTTAAAAAATTAAATGCTGGGGTGCCTGGGTGGCTCAGTGGGTTAAAGCCTCTGCCTTCGGCTCAGGTCATGATCCCAGGGTCCTGGGATCAAGCTCCACATCAGGCTCTCTGCTCAGCAGGGAACCTGCTTCCTCTTCTCTCTATCTGCCTGCCTCGATGCTTACCTGTGATCTCTATCTGTCAAATAAATAAATAAAATCTTAAAAAAAAATTAAATGCTATGGTTAATGTCAAAGAATCATTATAGTACTATTTTTCTCTGAAATATTTTCCTAAAAAGTGAAGAATCACACATGTGTGTGTGTGTGTGTGTATATATATATATGTACATTGTGCATTTACATATATTACAGCAATTATAGAATATTAACATATATTTTCACCATACTCTGAATGAAGCAAGTGAAAGAGTATCATATTGATCACTTTCAATAAATGGGCAGTCTACTCTGAGTTTTGGATATTCTGAAACCTGTGTTGTTTACTTCACTTGCATTCTTTTTGTTATTTATTTTGTGCTCAATTGAATATTTTTGCCCTTGATGATTGGCAAAGAGTATAATGGATAGTGCTGAACCTCTCACAAAGAAAACAGTAGAAGAATTATTAGACTAGTGTGAAGTTTTATAGTAGATTAAGGAAAGAGTACAAGAAGTAAAAGGTAGAACATGAGAAATTAGGAAATGTTTGAAGTACTTTGACATTTTGAAGGATATAATGAAAATCATTGCAGTCTGGGTGGAATAACAACCCAACCAACAGTCATTTAAGTGATATCTGGATGAAATTTCAGGCAAAATCATATTATAACTTTAGAAGATTTGAAGTGGCGTGCCTAGGCGGCTCAGTTGGTTGGGCGACTGCCTTCAGCTCAGGTTGTGATCCTGGAGCCCTGGGATCGAGTCCCACATCACCAGGCTCCCTGATCAGCAGGGAGTCTGCTTCTCCCTCTGACCCTCCCTCTTCTCATGCTCTCTCTCTCTCTCAAATAAATAAAATCTTTAAAAAAAATGATTTGAAGTGAACCGAGGGCCACCAAAAAAATACTAGTAACTACATCTTCTTAAGGACTATGTTGTATTATTCATGTACAGCGCCCCATTCTAAAAATGCATAACTTATGCTAAGTAAGATATATCTACACAGTAAGTATTGGAGCAACACAAAAGCTTTCAAATATGCTTGTATGAATTGAGATCATCTGAAAAGTTTTATCAAAAAATCAAGAGAATAAATGTTGCATTGCAAGACTTTGTGGTATTAGAAGCTGATTTTTTTTTTTAAGTTTTTGGCTTGACTTTCAATATTAGACATGACACAGTAACTGACTCATGGCCCTTCGATCATAAATAAATAAATAATTGGACAAAATACATGAAGCAACTATTTGCAGTCTTCATACAACAGAAAATGCAGGATGTTTACCTCTAATTGCATAATGTTTTCAGGAAATATATTTAAATATGAAAACACAGATAAAAGAATGAACATAAATATACACATACATAAGGCTGGAGTGGCTGTGTAGAAAAGTAGATTTTAAGATAAGGCACAAGGAATATTACCAGAGATAAAGAGGGACATTTCATAGCAATTAAGAGGTCAATTCATTAAGAAGACAAATATGCATGCAATAAATGACAGTGTTTCAAAATATATAAAACAGAAACCAACTGATTTTAAGGAAGTAAAAATTCACAAGTATTACAGAAAATTTAAACACTTTCCTTTCAATAATTCTCTCAATAATAATTGATTAAAAATTGAAAAGAAATCAGTAAGAATATATAAAATTTGAATACTATCAGCCAATATAATCAAATGGATAGATATTGGACATTATCATCAAGACCTACAGTGCATATGGAATTATTTTCAAAAGCATAGGGAATTTTGTCAAGACAAACATATTTTCAAATATAAGGGAAATGTTTGCCAAAACAAACTAGATGTCAAACCATGAAAAAGTCTCAATAAAATTCAAGGAATTTGAAATCATAAAGAATATATTCTCCAGTAGGAATAAATGAGAAAGGGTTAACAAATTGATATTTGGGAAATCTCTATTTTTTTTTAAATTTAACAGTATGTTTATAAATTATCCATAAGTCAAAGAAGTGCTCACAAGCAGAATTAAAAAACAGTTTAAACTAAATAATAATAATACCACCACATATACAAGTATGCAAGTAAATTCATGGTATGCAAGTAAAGTAATGCTTACATGGAAATGTAGTTTCTAATATTTGTTATTAGCAAAGAGGAAAAGCTTAATTAAAATCAGTGATCATTAAAAATATCCACCTTGGGAAAGGAGCAAGATGGTGAAAGAGTAGGAGACCTAAATATCATTGGGTCCCAGGAGTTTAGCCTAATAGTTCTCAAATCATTCTGAACACCTACAGACTCAACAGGAGATCAAAGAGAAGGAGAGCAGCAATTCTAGGAATAGAAAATTGACCAATTTCTGGAAGATAAGACATGAGGAGAAGTGAATCTGAGACAACATATGGGAAGATAGACTATGGGGGTTGGGGGAGCCAGCTCCTGGCAAGTGGTAAAGCAGCAGAGCACAAAATTGGAACTTTCAGAAGTCTGCTCCACTGAGGGACATCACTCCAGAGGCTAAGCAGGGGGTGGAGCCCTTGCACAGACGGTGTGGTCTCAGGACTCACAGGGTAGTGTCAAAAAGACAAGGGGTATCTGAGAGTGGTAGAGCTCCCAGGTATCAGAGCAGGGAAGCCATCTGCAGAGACAGAGCTGAGGACTGGGCTCTCAGTTTGTGGTTACCATAAACCGTGATCCAAGCAACAATTGGTCCACTGCTCTTCAAGCAGGAACCACAAAAGTGGCAGAGCACGGACCCCAAAAGTGGTAGATCCAGGGAGAACCCCTCCTTCCTCCTCTGGGAGGAGGAGTGTGGGAGCACACTAAAGGAATCTGGTGGTTTGGAGACTCCAAATGGGGCCATGCATCTGAGATATAAAAGCACATTAACAGGCTGAATGAGCATGGAGTGTGGCCAGTGACCAAGGAGACAAGAGAGATTGACTGCTTATCTCTAAGGGTGCATAGAGAAGTGAGGCCTGAGCTCTTGGCTCCTACTGGGTTGGAGATTGGGAGGCAGCCATCTTCATTCTCCTCCTCCAAAGCTGTACAGAAAGCATTCAGGGAACAAAAGTGCCCAAGAGTAAAACTGAGCAGATTACGTAGGCTGGGCCCTGGCAAGGGCATTGCATTTCTGCAAATATCCCAAAAGACATTTGAGAATCGCTGCAACACACACCTTCCCCAGAAGATCAGCAAGAACATCCGGCCAAGAGCAAGTTTACCGATCAATGAGAATTGCAAAACTTCAGAACTATGGGAATACAGCACATAGAATTCATGGCTTTCTTCCCATGATTCCTTAGTCTTTCAAAGTTAATTTTTTTTAATTTTATTTTTTTCTTATTCTATTTTAAAAAATTTTTCCTCTTTCATATTTAACATTTTTAAACTATTTTCTCTTATACATTCTTTTGAAAAATCTTTTAATTTTCATTGTTATAGTCCTATTATACTCCTTCATTGTCTTTAACCTTATTTTTTTGTATATATACAGGTTTTTCGTTCCATAAAAATTTGGGATACAATTTTTCTAATAGATCAAAATATACCCTAAATCTAGTATATAGCTTTGTTCTAGTCTCTAGCCTGATCATATTCTTTCCTGTATTTTTTTTCTTTTTTCAACTAACTTCTTCCCTTATCAATTCCTTTTTTAACTTTTATCTTTACAGACATACTCCATCCCTTCATCACGTTTACCCTTATTTGTGTGCGTATTTCTTTCTTCAAAATATTGGAAGGTAGTTTCTTTTAACAGACCAAAATGCACCCAAAATCAAGTGTGTAGCTCTGTTCTATTCACCAGTCTAATGTGTATTTTTTTCTTTTTTCTTCCCCTTTCTTCTCTCCCCAACCCCCCGCCTGGGTTTTGGGTCTCTTCGGATTTGGTTAGTGTACGTTTTTCTGGGGTCGTTGCTACCCTTTTAGT
>NW_022633938.1:0-4604 GCF_010015895.1 Lontra canadensis
GAGAGAGAGAGAGAGGGAACACAAGCAGGGGGAGTGGGAGAGGGAAAAGCAGGCTTCCCCCTGAGCAGGAAGCCCAATGAGGGGCTTGATCCCAGCACCCTGGGACCATGACCCAAGACGAAGGCAGATGCTTAACGGATGGAGCAACCCAGGTGCCCCGTGTGTGTGTGTGTGTGTGTGTGTGTGTGTGTGTGTTGAGAGTGTATATCAAGGAGGTAGAGGATGGGCAGTGTCCATGGTACTTAAAAAAAGACTGTTCCAGGTGAAGGGAACAGCATGAATGCAGTCAACAAGGCAAAGAGGCAGCACTACTGGAGTGGGGGAGGCAGGGAGTACAGATTGTTTGTACCAGACAGTGAGCTCCAAGGTATCCTGCAGAACAAATAAAATCTCGGGGTCAAAAACAGCGTGGACCGTGTGGGGAACAGCAACACAGGTGGGAGATGCCCAGCAAGATGTGGAGACACATGGGGCTGGAGAAGACAACTGAGCAGGACTGAGGGTCCTGGATGCCAGGCCCCCCCCACCAGGACTCAGTCTGACACACTGCCATGAGCTTTCTCCTCATTCGCGAACATCCAGCAGACTCAGATCAGGCTAAGTCCCAGGACACCCATGGTGAGTTTGCATAATAAACATCTGCTGAAGAAAGGAGAGCTTCTCCGGAAAGTAGCCTGGTGGCCTGTTATTTAAATGATTCAGAAGTGACCCCCCAACCCCGGTCCAAATGCCACCCACATGAAACACATTCTCCCAACATCTGAATGTCCCTTCACTCGATTTCCTCCTTCTTATTTAAGGCATTAATCATTGCAAAACCCCTGCTAGGCTGTGGAAAAGGTGCATACAAGGTTGAACAATCTGTTAGGAATTCATTTGTAAGCAATTGTTGCTTCCTCGTTTTGCAAATCATTGGCCTGCAAGAAATGGGACCCGAGGCAGTGATGTTAAAATTTTTCTTGGAATAACTTGGGAGTTAGAGACAAGTTGCGGAGCTAATACAGAGAGAGAGAGCTCCCACACACCCTGCCGCTGCTCCCCAGAGGGTATCCAGGGAGACCCTGATGCATTTGTCATGGTGCTGGACCAGCCCTTGATCACTCCCCACGCGCTGAACTCTGCCTTTATGTGGATTTTACCAGCTTTTCCTTTTCCCGTTCTAGGACCCAATCCAAGACACCACCTTGCACCTGGGAAATGAGGTTTGGGTACAACGTTGGGACCTAGCACAGTAACAGTGAGTGGCTCCCAGGCACCCTGTCTGTGCCAGAAGCTGCTTGCTGGCCTCATGTCCACACCACTTGGACGGTTGGAACAAGGTTCCAGATGAGATGAGCAAACGGAGGCTTGGAGGGGTCCCAGAGCCAATAAGTGACAGCACCAAGGACGTGGCTAGAAGAGGCAGCGGCTCCACGGCTCGCCCTGCCCAGCACGACCCTGGGGGCACTGAGCTTTTTCTCAAGGGCATGTGCAAGGACCGTGCCAGCTGCCGTGGCCCTTCTGGCGCCCGGCTCCCGTGCCCCGCCCTGGGGCTCCAGCGTGAGGCAAACGCCGAGGGTCATCTCCTCGGCTCTCTGCATGGAGCAACAGGGTCCTTGGGCCAAACCTGCTACCCGCGTGCCAGTGGACCAGCTCCAGGGTGGAATCCTGGCCCAGCCGCTCACTGCGGCCGGCCTGGGACAAGCCACGCACCCTTCCTGGGGCTGTTGCCCGCATCTGCATGTGGAAGTCGTGACCCCGGGCTCTGGGCTGGACAGCAGATTGAGACAGGAGGACACAGGCACGCTGTTCCGCTGGGCACTCCGGACAGGGGAAGCGCTTCGGGGAGGTCCGCTCCCACGTCTAAACTGCAAGCGTGGGCACGCATGCGTGTGCGTGTTCGTGCGCATGCCCAGGACGTCGTGGGAAAACCACACGTTCCCGCAATCCACCAGCGCTGCTGCCCTCACCCGCTCTGTAGATGAGAACGGGGCTGCTCGCACCCTGTCCCTCAGGGGCCAACTTAAATCCCACCTCACCTTTCAGAGCCAAGCAAGCCCAGCGAATCCACACTCTGGAGATGAAAGCTAGAGCTGACAACACTGCCTGGCCATTTTCAAGTATTTTGATGGAGACACAATTTCTGGCCCCCGAGCCAGTGCCCACTGGTGTCCCCCTGACAAGAAAGGAAGGTGGGCATCCTCTGTCCACCCGCCCACTTGGGTGGGCGCCCACATCACACAGAGCAGACCCAGCCCCATCACCTGCACCAGTGCGGGGGGCGGGGGAGTCCTTATGGGGTGCTGCTTTCATGAAGGCAATTTCCCAAACGAACCTGCATCTCCAGAGCTTCCCCAACAAAACCTGGGGGTAGGACTGAGAGTTCTGGAAGTTCTCTAGAAATTAGGGTACTTTTGCCCTGTCTTCTGAAATTCATGAATGTAGCAAAAGGTGACACCAAAGAAAGCAGGAGGGAGGTAGAAGGGAAGAAGGAAGGAAGGAAGGAAGGCAGGCAGAGAAAGGAGGAGGGGGGGAACGAAGAGAAAACAGAACGGAGGAACTGAGGCAGAGACAGGCAGAAGGGGAGAGACACAGGTAGCTCACAGGCAGACTGGCTAGCCGGCCAGCTCACATAGTTTCTCCCCACATCGACACTGAGATGCCACAGCCACACTGACTTGCCAGTGGCCCTTTTGTGACATTCAGAACCTTCACACCCTAAGCTTCAGATCATTTATCTAAAGCAGACAGTGACAGCCACAAAGTTGGAGTCTTAATGATCTTGTCTGTGCTCAGCAACTTGACCTGAGTTTGCTTGGTAAATACTACCAAGCCATAGACACCTGCAGAAAGAAACCACGTAATGAGTGTTTTCAGGGGCCATCTTACTGCCCATTTTAGAGTACACAAACCACGTCCTTAACCAGCGATGTCAAAGTTTTAGAGTCTATTAATAGTCCACATGCACTTTTCCTTAACTTCAGGAATTTTTCTACGGCAAATCAATCATTTCCTTAGTTGAGCTACTCCTCGGAACATCGACATAATGATTGACTTTTTCTAATTACACCCATTGTATTTCTCAGCCAAAACAGAACCCTCCCCCCCAAAAAAAGCCATTCCTAGTCAATACTTACAATGACATTTATGAGCAAAGCATTGCCTCCTCTTTGGTACAAAACTCCCTTTAGGATGGAAAGTCTAGCACCAGGGAATAAGTAGATAGAATCTGCCATGACTTGGATTCGCAAGAGTGAAATTAACGAATAGAAGAGTTAGATATATATACCTGTAGATAGAACTGGATCCAGTAAAAGACATATTTCAAGGATGACTATGGAGATCCCCATTTTGCTGGGCTCTTCTCAATTAGAATAAAAATACCTTGACATTTATAGGTTCTCTGCTGAAAGGAGGCATGTCCCCAGGGTGGTATATTTCTATTGCTGCCATAAATCAGTGTAAAGGAAGTGAGGACTTGAGCTAACAGTCGATGGGGAAAGGGAAATTGAAGATCAAGGAAGATAATGAAAATAATGGTAAAGAGCAGCAGAGGAGGAGGAAGGTCAAAGGGAAGAAGCAGAAGAGGAAGTGAATATTTTTGAGCAAACTCTGTATTCCCGGCATGAAGCTAAGTGCTGACACGTAGTACCCCAATTTACAAAATCTGTTACAGTACAAGTGTTGTGCACTTCTATTCTATAGCTGGAAATCCAAGACTTAGAAAGTAAAACAGCTTGTCCAAAGTCACACAGCTTACCAAGAAGGGAAACTCATGTCTGAGGTCAAGAGCCCTGAGCAAGGGTGCCACAGAACTCCACTGTGTGTGTCTCCCAATTCAGATTAAAATGATGAGATTCCATTGCCATGTGTCAAAAAAGCAAAACACCTTGAAGTAATAATACACAGTAATGTGGGTAATATTGCTCCCCATAAACTATACACAAAGATACAGAAATCCTGCTCGGG
Organism: Lontra canadensis; assembly: GCF_010015895.1. Taxonomy (NCBI): domain Eukaryota; kingdom Metazoa; phylum Chordata; class Mammalia; order Carnivora; family Mustelidae; genus Lontra; species Lontra canadensis. The sequence continues at coordinate 3,949 of NW_022633938.1, forward strand.
ACCGAGCCTGGGGACATGCCTTTGGAGACGGCTCATGGGCACAAGCTCTCTCTGGCCGAGCTGGCCCTGCATCAGGCATCCAGGTTACTCCCTTATGTTCAGCAGAAGCCAGGCATGTTGGAGGCTCTTGGCCACGCAAGGTGCTGTGCTGGGTACTAAATGAGCAAAGCACAGTCCTTGCCCTCTATGAACCCCCAGCATAGCAGGATCCCTAGAGAAAATTCACAGATAATTTGGTGCAAGTGTTAAGATGTCATGGGACAATAAGAGGGATGACCATAGGATGACACCGTCCATGTATATAGTATGTGTGTCTATATGTGTCTGCGTTTTTGTGTGTGTCAGAGTATGTGTGTGTGTGTATGTGTGTGTGTGTTTTAAGATTTTATTTATTTGGCAGAGTGAGAGAGAGAGAGAGAGGGAACACAAGCAGGGGGAGTGGGAGAGGGAAAAGCAGGCTTCCCCCTGAGCAGGAAGCCCAATGAGGGGCTTGATCCCAGCACCCTGGGACCATGACCCAAGACGAAGGCAGATGCTTAACGGATGGAGCAACCCAGGTGCCCCGTGTGTGTGTGTGTGTGTGTGTGTGTGTGTGTGTGTTGAGAGTGTATATCAAGGAGGTAGAGGATGGGCAGTGTCCATGGTACTTAAAAAAA
>NW_022633939.1:0-4600 GCF_010015895.1 Lontra canadensis
AAAAAAGAAGGATGGGAGAATGGCAAGTATCTCCATTAACCCTTGGAGCTTACTATGCTCTAATCTATGTAGTCCTGAGGCAAACTATTATGTAGATACTACATAACCCTCAGCTCTACCACTCATAGGCATGTGACCTTAGACAAGTTGTTTCTTGGAAAAAACCTTGAAATGAAAGTTTGGAACAACTTTCTATATTGAGATTTTAGAAGTTTTGGTATATTGATTTTCTATGCCCCTTATTTCATAAACCATGTACTGAGGCCTCAGGTTCCTCCTCTATATAATGGAAATAAAAGAAAAAAAAACTTTCTTCTATAGGTGTATTGGGAGAATAAAATGAGTGAATTGCATTAAAATGCTCCAGGAAGCCTCTACACATAATTATTCATTAGTCATTCAACAACTATTTCCTGAACATTTGCTATATTATAAGAATTGAGCTAAGTCCTTAGAACATATAAATAAACAATTTACATTCCCTATGTTCAAATATTTCACAGTCTAATGGAAAAAACACTAAGCAAATCATTTTAATATAGCTTGGTATTTGCTAAATGAGAAGTATGTACAAGCATATCTTCATGATATACTTTTCTAGCATAGCATACGAATGCATTCACTTTTTACTAGCTATATCAAACTACTGGCTAAAATTGAACTTGTGGTTAGCTAAAACGTACAGATTTTGTCCTAGGAACCACTGTTTATTCAAGTCCTCTTCTTCCTATAACATGTAATCAAATCTATGTGTGTGTGTGTGTATGTGTGTGTGTGTGTTTTCTGTATAATATCTCATCTGCTTTAAGCACATTGTTTTAACTTTTCAGGATGGCTTGAAATCGAAGTGTCATGGCGGATCCTAGCACCACTCAGCAAGGTTTGCTTCTTCTGTAGGTTCAGCGAGCATGCCTTCCACATCTTCTCTAGGTTTATTGAAGAGGACAGTCATGAAAAGGACCCAACAGCATCATGAAAGATGCCCTTTCGTGTAAATACCTAGTTATTAGTTACCCTTTTGAAATGGAACCAACTCTAAATTTTACCTCCCTGTGCTATAAGTCAATCCATGTTTTTCAGGGTTGCCCACCAGATTATTTAACTGAGGAGCCATGTTAGGTAAGAAGGAACCAGGCTGTTTGGTTAAAATTAAGATATATTCTCTGTATAGTACTCAGCGGTCTACAATGAAGGAAAATAAACCCTTTTTCATGGTTCATTCCACATAGTGACAATCACCACTTTCTTTTCTAGTATTAAAATGCCTAATGATTATCCCACCTCTCCAACTCCGCATCCCACCCCTTTCCACCTCCTAATTGTGAACTCTTCTAGGTCAGGACCATATAACTTTTAGTCCATAGTGCTTAGCATAATTCCTGACATGGAACAGATAATCAATAAAGAGTTGTTGAATGAATGCGTGAAATCATCTGTCTTATTTGGTTTTGGTTCAAGTTTTATCCAGGATAATTCCTTGTTAAATTGCAATAGCTATTCCATGCCCAGTATGTGGTCACACATTGGAATTTAATAAGTTATGGGTTATTAATAATAACACTACTATTAATAATAATCATTTCAGGCATTAACTTAAAAAAGATAGTGAAATGTTAACAGATAACAAAGGAAAAAATAGAGTGCAATTCCTCTTTTAGTTCTTCCTTTTCGTGAAAAATTATCTCTGTGTTGAAAAGGATTGAATAGAATGGTTGAGGTATATATACAGATTGTAAGAAATCATCTGCCACTCCCAGTGAGTTCAAGTTCCCCAGTGGACTAAATCCAGGGGACTCAGATATCTTGTATCAATACCAGTGAACTCTAAAGTAGAGAAGGATAGCAGATACAAGAAGTAAAAGTAAATAGAATTTTAATTTTCTAAAGGGGAAAGAAAGTGGATTGGTATTTTATTTATTCAATTTCTTTCTTTGGTATTTTATTTCATTTATATTCTTTGTCCATATTTGGTTATTAGGATTATAAAGGTCATTTAATATTATAAAATGAGTTGGGAACTTTTTTCGATTTTTTGTTGTTGTTGTTGTTCCTTGCCCCTGCACTCTCTTTGCCTCTGTCTCTCTCAAATAAATATATAAATCTTTAAAGATGTTAATTCACTATATTGTATACCTGAAACTAATATAATACTATGATGTTAGCTATCCTGAAATTTTAAAAAAAATAGTAAATATTCTAGGAAAAATTAAATAAGTACTAAGTAAAAGAAATACACCATGTTCATGGTTTGAAAGAATCGAAACTATGAAAAGATCAATTCTAACCTCCTTAATTTATCTATAGTTTCAATGCAATCTTAATTAAAATCAAAGGAGAGGTTATTCAAAAATTAAAAGCTAATTCTCATTTTGAGGAAATTCAAAAGACTTTCGAGTAGCTAATACAATCTTGAAATTGGGGCACCTGGGTGGCTCAGTTGCTTAGGCCTCAAAATCTTGGTTTCAGCTTGGGTCATGATATCATGATTCATAGGACTGTGTCCTGTGTTGGGCTCCCCACTCCATGGGAGTGTTCCTTCCTGCTGTTCCTCCCCCTACTTGCATTCTCTCTCTCTCTCTCTCTTTCTCTCGTACACATAAATAAATAAATCTTTTTGTTTTTGAAACACTAATTTTGAAATTAGTCAAAATGAAAGACATCCATAAGACTTTAAAACTTCTTCTAAAAGCAAAGTAATCAAGATAGTGTTCTGTTGACATAAAGATAGAGAAATAGATCAATATAACCAATTAAAGAATGAAGAAATAGGGCCACATACACATAATACACATACACATAATAATTAATTTAAGCGACAATATTAATGTAGTTAAAAAGAGGGAAATCTTTCATACCATTGGATATATATATATACATATATATATATTTTTTTTTAATTAACCTCAGTTCCTCTATCTTATACCATATATAGAATTAATTATAGGGATGCCTGGGTGGCTCGGTCAGCTGAGTGTCTGACTCTTGGTTTGAGCTCAAGTTGTAAGCTCTGTGTCTAGATTTTTTTTTTTTTGGTGGAGGCCAGAGGCTGTCTAGTTGTTTCAACACTATTTACTAAAGAAACTCTCTTTGCTCCAGTATATTGCCTTTGCAATTTGATCAAAGATCAGATCACTGTATTCATGAGGGTCTATTTCTGGGATCTGTATTCTGTTCCATCAATCTATTTTTTATTTACCAATATTACCCTCTCTTGATTACTGAATCTTTACAGTAAGTCTTGAAATCAGGTAACATCAGTCCTCCAACTTTATTCTCACCTCCAGTATTGTGCTGGGTCTTCTGGCTCTTTTGCTTCTCTGTGTAAAGTTTAGAAAAAGTTTATCAATATTCATAAAATAACTTGCTGGGATTTTGATTGGGATTCTACTGAATCCATAGATCAAGTTGGGGATAATTGACACCTTGACAATATTAAGTCTTCCTATCAATTAATAAGGAATATCACTTCATTTAATTAGCCCCCCTTTAATATCACTTATCAAAATTTTACAGTTTTCCTCATATGGATCTTGTATATATTTTGATATATCTAAGTATTTCATTTTTCTTTGGATGGTAATGGAAATGTGACTGTATTTCTAGTTTCAAATTCCACATGTTCATTGTTGGGACATAGGAAAGCAATTAACTTTTTTATATTACATGTGTATTGTACACCATTGCTGTAATCACTTACTCAGTCCAGGAGTTAGCTGACTGATTTTTTTTTTCAATGTTCTACATAGATGAATGTGCCACTTGAAAAGAAAGGGTGAAAGAAAGAAAAGTTATGTCTTCCTTCCAATTTGTATACCTTTTTTTCTTTTCTGCCTTAATGAATTAGCAAAACTTCCAGTATAATGTTGAAAAGGTTTGGTGAGATGGAACATCCTTGTCTTTTATGTGATCTTAGTGGGAGCTTTGATTTTCTCACCATTAAGGATTATATTAACTGTATATGTGTGTGGGTATGCATATATGTATGTAACTGTGTGTGTGTGTGTGTGTGTGTGTGTGTGTGTGTATGGCATATGCATAAGCATACATAACTGTATACATTACTACTATTTTTTAACAAACTGTTATGCCAGATTAGTTAAAAATAAGTAAAAAGTTTTTATTTTATCTTCACCTCTTCTCTTTGATGTTTTTCCTTTCTCTATGTAGCTCTGAGTTTCTGATATGCATTATATTCCTTCTGTCTAAAGAATTTATTTTAACATTTCTTGTAAGGCAGGTCTTTTGGCAAGAAATTCCTTTAATTTTTGTTTGCCTAAGTTTTTATTTCTCCTTCGCTTTTCTTAATAAAATATTTGCAGGGTGCAGAATTCTAAGTTGGCATTATTTTTTTTCTCTCCATACCTTAAATATTCCACTCCACTCTCTTCAGGGTAGCATGTTTTCTGAGAAATCATATGTAATTATCTTGGCTTCTTCTTAAGTAAGGTGTCTTTTACCTCTGGCTTTGTTTTCTATTTTTTCTCCATCTTTTATTTTCTGTGATTTGAGAAGGATACACTTAGGTGTAGTCTGTTGGTATTTATCTTCCTTGGTGTTGTTAAGCTTCCTGGATCTGTGGTTTCATGTCTGACATTTGGGG
>NW_022633940.1:0-4598 GCF_010015895.1 Lontra canadensis
TGTGTGTGTGTGTGTGTGTGTGTGTGTGTGTGAATAATTTGGCTATGGCTATTGTGGACATTGCTGCTATAAATGTTTCAGTGCACGTGCCCCTTCGGATCCCTACATTTGTATCTTTATGATAAATACCCAGTAGTATAATTGCTGGGTCATAGGGTAGCTCTATTTTCAACTTTTTGGGGAACCTCCATACTGTTTTCCAGAGTGCTGCAACAGTCTGCATTCCCAACAGCAGTGAGGTTCCCCTTTCTCTGGAACCTCGCCAACATCTGTCATTTCCTGACTTGTTAATTTTAGCCATTCTGACTGGTGTGAGTTGGTATCTCTCTGTGGTTTTGATTTCTATTTCCCTGATGCCGAAGTGATGTTGAGCACTTTTTCATGTGTCTGTTGGCCGTTTGGATGTCTTCATTGCCAAAAAGCCTGTTCATGTCTTCTGCCCATTTCTTGATTGGACTATTTGTTCTTTGGGTGTCGAGTTTGATAAGTTCTTTCTAGATTTTGGACACTAGCCCTTTATCTGATCTGTCATTTGCCAATATCTTCTCCCATTCTGTCAATTGTCTTTTGGTTTTGCTGACTGTTTCCTTCGCTGTGTGCGCAAAAGCTTTTGATCTTGATGAAGTCCCAGTAGTTCTTTTTTGCCCTTGCTTCCCTTGCCTTTGGCAATGTTTCTAGGAAGAAGGATTTTTTTTGGTTTGTTTTGTTTCTGTTCGAAAGTTTTGTTTATTTATTTGACAGAGAAAGAGATCACAAGTTGGCAGAGAGGCAGGCAGAGAGAGGGGTAAGCAGGCTCCCTCCTGAGCAGAGAGCCTGATGCGGGGCTCTATTCCAGGACCCTGTGATCATAACCTGAACTGAAGGCAGAGGCTTTAACTCACTGAGCCACCCAGGTGCCCCTAGGAAGAAGTTGTTGCAGCTGAGGTCCAAGAAGTTGCTCCCTGTGTTCTCCTCAAGGATTTTGGTGGATTCCTGTCTCACGTTGAGGTCTTCCATCCATTCAGGGTCTATTTTTGTGTGTGGTGTAAGGAAATGGTCCAGTTTCATTCTTCTGCATGTGGCTGTCCAATTTTCCCATCACCATTTGTTGAAGAGACTCTCTTTTTCCCATTGGACATTCTTTCTTGCTTTGTTGAAGATTAGTTGACCATAGAGGTGAGGGTCCATTTCTGGGCTCTCTATTCTGTTCTGTTGATCTATGTGTCTGCTTTTGTGCCAGTACCATACTGTCTTGATGATCGCAGCTTTGTAATAGAGCTTGAAGTCCAGAATTGTGATGCCACCAACTTTGGCTTTCTTTTTCAACATTCCTCTGGCTATTCGGGGTCTTTTCTCATTCATATAAATTTGAGGATGATTTGTTCCATTTCTTTGAATAAAGTTGATGGGATTTTGATAGGGACTGCATTAAATGTGTAGATTGCTCTAGGTAGCATAGACATTTTCACAGTATCTGTTCTTCCAATCCACAAGCATGGAACGTTTTCCCATTTCTTTGTGTCTTCTTCAATTTCTTCAATGACTATTCTATAGTTTTCTGAGTACAGATTCTTTGCCTCTTTGGTTAGGCTTTTTCTTGGGTATCTTATGGTTTTGGGTGCAATTGTAAATGGGATCAACTCCTCATTTCTTTCTTCTGTCTTATTGTTGGTATATAGAAATGCAACTGATTTCTGTGCATGGATTTTATATCCTGACACTTTACTGAATTCCTGTAGGAGTTCTAGCTGTTTTGGAGTGGTGTCTTTTGGGTTTTCTACATAAAGTATCAGACCAACTGCAAAGAGTGAGAGTTGACTTCTTTGCTGATTTGGACGCCTTTTATTTCTTTTTATGGTCTGATTGCTGAGGCTAGGCCTTCTAGTATTGTGTTGAATAGCAGTGGTGATAGTGGACAGCCCTGCCATGTTCCTGACCTTAGGGGCAGAGCTCTCAGTTTTTCCCCATTGAGAATGATATTCGCTGTGGGTTTTTCATAGATGGCTTTGATGATATTGAGGTATGTACCCTCTATGCCTACACTGTGAAGAGTTTTGATCCAGAAAGGATGCTGTACTTTGTCGAATGCTTTTTCAGCATCTACTGAGAGTATCACATGTTTCTTGTTCTTGCTATTATCAAAGTGTTAATATCTGTACCTGTATCTGTATCTGTGTATCTGTATCACGGATTGATTTGTGGACGTTGAACCAAACGTGAAGCCCAGGAATCTGTCCCACTTGGTCGTGGTGAATAATCCTTTAAATGTACTATTGGATCCTATTGGCTAGGTGAGAATTTTTGCATCCATATTCATCAGGGATGTTGGTCTGTAATTCTCTTTTTTGATGGGTCTTGGTCTGGTTTTGGGATCAAGGTAATGCTGGCCTCATGAAATGAGTTTAGAAGTTTTCCTTCCATTTCTATATTTTGGAACAGTTTCAGGAGAATAAGTATTAATTCTTCTTTGCATGTTTGGTAGAATTTCCCTGGGAAGCCCTCTGGACTTGGGCTCTTGTTTGTTGGGACATTTTTGATGACTGCTTCAATCTCCTTACTGGCTGTGGTTCAGGTTTTCTGTTTCTTCCTGGTTCAGTTTTGGGAGTTTATATGTCTCTAGGGATGCATCCATTTCTTCCAGATTGTCAAATTTGCTGGCATATAATTGCTCGTAATATGTTCTTATAATTTTAATTTTTTTGGTGTTGGTTGTGATCCCTCCTCTTTTATTCATGATTTTATTAATTTGGGTCCTTTCTCTTTTCTTTTGGATAAGTCTGGCCAGGGGTTTATCGATCTTATTAATTCTTTCAAAGAGTCAGCTCCTAGTTTTGTTGATTTGTTCTAGTGTCCTTTTGGTTTCTAGTTCATTGTTTTCTCTTCTCCTGCTGGGGTCAGGTTTTCTTTGCTGTTCCTTCTCTAGCTCCTTTAGGTGTAGGGCTAGGTCATGTACTTGAGACCTTTCTTAGAGTTTCTTGAGAAAGGCTTGTAGTGCTATATACTTTCCTCTCAGGACTGCCTTTGCTATGTCCCAAAGATTTTGAACGGTTGTGCTTTCATTTTCATTTGCTTCCAGGAATTTGTAAAATTCTTCTTTAATTTCCTGGTTGACCCATTCCTTCTTTAGTAGGATGCTCTTTAGCCTCCATGTATTTGAGTTCTTTCCAACTTTCCTCTTGTGGTTGAGTTCTCGTTTCAAAGCATTGTGGTCTGAACATATGTAGGGAATGATCCCAATCTTTTGGTACTGGTTGAGACCTGATTTGTGACCCAGGATGAGATCTATTCTGGAGAATGATTCATGTGCACTAGAGAAGAATGTATATTCTGTTGCTTTGGGATGGAGTGTTTTGAATTCATCTGTGTTGCCCATCTGGTCCAGTGTGTCATTTAAAGACTGTATTTCCTTGTTGATCTTTTGCTTAGATGATCTGTCCATTTCAGTGATGAGGGTGTTAAAATCCCCTTCTACTATTGTATTATTGTTGATGTGTTTCTTTGATTTTGTTATTCATTGGTTTATATAGTTGGCTGCTCCCATGTTAGGGGCATAGATATTTAAAATTATTTCAATCTTCTTGTTGGATAGACCTTTTAAGTACAATATAGTGACCTTCCTCATCTCTCATTATAGTCTTTGGCTTAAAATCTAACTTATCTGATATAAGGATTGCCACTCCAGCTTTCTTTTGATGTCCATTAGCATGGTAAATTGTTTTCTACCCCCTCACTTTAAATCTGGAGCAGTCTTTGGGTCTAAAATGAGTCTCTTGCGGACAGCATATCAATGGGTCTTGTTTTTTTATCCATTCTGATACCCTGTGTCTTTTGATTGGGGCATTTATATTCAGGGTAACTACTGAAAGATATGAGTTTAATGCCATTGTATGGCCTATAAGGTGGCTGTTACTGTATATTGTCTCTGTTCCTTGCTGGTCTGTTACTTTTAGGCTCTTTCTTTGCTTAGAGGACCCTTTTCAATATTTCCTGTAGGGCTGGCTTGGTGTTTGCAAATTCTTTTAGTTTTGTTTGTCCTGGAAGCTTTTTATCTGTCCTTCTATTTTCAATGACAGCCTAGCAGGATATAGTTCTTGGCTGCATATTTTTCTCATTTGGTGCTTTGGATATATCATGCCAGTCCTTTTTGGCCTGCCAGTTCTCTATGGATAGGTCTGCGGCCAATCTAATATTTCTACCATTGTATGCCACAGACCTCTTGTCCCAAGCTACTTTCAGGATTTTCTCTTTTTCACTGAGACTTGTATGTTTTACTATTAGATGATGGGGTATGGACTTATTTTTATTGATTTTGAGGGGGATTCTCTGTGTCTCCTGGATTTTGATGCTTGTTCCCTTCACCAAGTTAGAGAACTTCTCTGCTATAATTTGCCCCAGTATACCTTCTGCCCTCCTCTCTCTTTCTTCTTCTTCTGGGATCCCAATTATTCTAATATTGTTTCATCTTATGATATCACTTATCTCTCAAATTATTCCCTCGTGTTCCAGTAGTTGTTTGTCTCTCTTTTGCTTGGCTTCTTTACTCTCCATCATTTGTTCTTCTATATCACTAATTCTCTCTTCTGCCTCATTTATCCTAACAGTGAAAGCCTCCATTTTTT
>NW_022633941.1:0-4597 GCF_010015895.1 Lontra canadensis
AAGAGGAGGAGGTCACCCTAGATGTTATTCATGGTCAGATGAGTTCAGAACACTCAAGGCAAACAAGCCCTGCACTCGTGTCCATCTCTGATTTCTTGTCCACATCTGATCGTGATTGTAAGGTTGGGTTATAGATAGAAATAGAATCAAGGGTTCAGTGTGTTTGTTTGTTTGTGTGTTTGTTTGTTTTATCAAAACACCTTTGAAAGTGGTAGAATACAGCAGTTAGATGCTTACCTAGGTCATGATCGGCCCTATAAAAATTCAGATTGTATATCCTGCCCAAACTGCCCTTTATGCATCCCACTCTCTCTCCGTTGCTCGCCTTTTTGACCAAGGTACGACTTGGCCCAAAGTTAGTTTCTGCTTTATCTAGACTGCCCATCTTTTTTCTGTCCCTTATGAGGCTATTCTCAACTCTGTCTCACTAGACAGTATCTGAGAAGCAATTAATATTTATGTGTTAATAATTAGATTGGGTGTAATGCATTTCCTCAGGAAGATTATTTGCATTTTAACTAGATATATCACCTAAACTTGAAAGAATTATTCTCTGTTGGAATTTTGAACAACATGCACAATCTAGTGTGAAGATATTTGGGGCCAATAGGTTGCTTCCGACACACTAAATCACTTCATACCATCATGGAAGAAACTGCATTAATGGGGCTTTATTTTTTAATACTTTGATGTGTATAGAAGATTTAGCTACCAGGCTAAAAATCTCTCTGCCTCATCCACATGAAAAGGAATTTTGAAAATTTAATCAAAAATCCATTTAGCCATTTCTGATATTACCAAACAAGCTACTTCCCCCTACCTCCCTCTGCACGGTTAAGAGCATTCCTAGACCTTAGCTTTTTCCGACAATGAAGTCTGATGTTCTGCAACACAAATCTAAGAATAAATTAGAACCTTATGAAATATCTGTATCTTTGAAATGTCTAGAAAGGAAATATGCTTGTATGTGTCAAAACCACAGGTAACCACTTTTGAAAATAATGCGGTGCACTTTTTTTCCCATAAAGCTGAATGGACACTCTTGGTTTTTTTAAACAATATTTGCAACACTAAGATCGAATGCCTGAGGATTTTCCTGTGTGCAGAATATAAAACAAAGGGAGAATAATGCTACTGGAAAAGACAAAATTTTAAGGGATATATTTTCACCAGTATTCATCTTACAGAGTTCACATAACACCTGACAGGAAGGCCAAGCAAAAGTGTTTTTTGGTTCTGTAAAGAAATGCACAATGGCTCAGTACCTAGGTTCTAAACACAGACTCCCTGGACTGGAATGGTGGCCTGCCATTTTAAAAATCTAAGTCCATGAGTAAGCAGATTGATTCCCTATGCCTTAGTTTTTTTTATTTATAAAGTATTAAAATATTACCTACTTAGTAGCTTTCCTGTGAAGAATCAATGAGCTCATGCATATAGGAAGCTCAGAATAGTGCTTTAGCCCCCAACTCTCATGGAATGTTAGTGACAAGTGTTATTATCAATACTCAACAGGATTTTTACCCAGAGGAGTTATTAACTGGGAGCAATCTTTGCAAACCCAAGCTCTTAATACCTATCAGTTTGGTCCCCACCATGACTAACTTCCTTATGAAATGTTGAAAAAATAAGTGGAGTCTCAGGACCCTTTTCACCCTCAAGACTTAAACCTGGCGGAAACTTGTCCTGAGCCACCTGCTCTAGTCTTCCTCTTCTTTCAGCCTCCACCCAGGCTGGCAGGATCCTTCCTGATCTTCCCCTACCAGCCCCCTGCAAGATAAGCAGAGAAGCCCCAGGAGAAGAGCAAGAAAACTCTGTCTCCTTGTCCCCTACAACTTCTACCAATGAAAAACATGGACTGACATATTCATTGATGGTCCATTTGTGACTTTCATTTTCCATGTGTTCATTTTAATTTATCCTCTAAGGTTTTTACTGTGAGTTAAAGGTGTGTCCTTTGAGAAGTCAATAACTATTTATTGAGAGCCAACTTTGTGGCAAGCACTATCCTAAGAACTAAAGATGTATTGATGAAGAAGACAAATAGGATCCTCACTCATGGACCCTGATAGTCAAGAGACAAAATACATATTTTTCTAAAAAGTACAAATGATTGAACCATCATGGGTATGATTAGTGCCAAGATGGAACAGTGTAGGTGGTCTAATATAGTCCTGGAAGTTGGGAAAATGTCATAAATTGGACATGGGAAAGATAAATCACAGTTGACAAGTAGGAATAAAGAGAAAAGTCATTTTATACAGAAGAGAGTGTATAAGGAGGCCATGTGAAGGAGAACATAACAAGGAAAAGCATGATGCAAAAAAAGGAATGGAGGACAGACCAAAGAGTTACCAGAGAGAAGCAGAGCCAACTCCTTTATGGCCTGGGAGACTATGTCAAAGATTGAATATTTTATGACTGCAATGGAAAATCACTGAAAAGTTTTTACGAATTAAATGTTCAGAACTGTTTTTAAAAGATCACTTTGCTGCAGTCTAGAGATGTTTGGCTAGGGGACAAATAGATGTGAGTCTATTTAGAAGACTACCTAAGTAGAATATATAACCTACGGTGGGTCTCACCAAGTGCTAAAAGAGGAGCTGAAAATACGTCAATAGTTTCTGGACATATACAGAGATGAGAACTGATGGGATGTGTGTGAGAAAGGGGAGGGAGAGGAAATTCTGAAAATTTCAGGAAAAGGTATTGTGTCTTGTGTGGGCAACACAAGCGATGTTAGTGAAGTAAGATAACTGGGACATGCTGAGTTTGGGTGTCAAGGACATCTCAGTAGAGATGTCAGGCAGGCAGCTAACTGTGTGGATCTGGAGTTCAGAGGGATACGGGTATAAGAATTCACTTAGGGAATTCGTATTCAGTGAAAAAATTGAAACAATCTAAAATTGGACCTTGAGAAACTCCAAAGTTGAAAGACTTATGAGAAGAAAATGAACTCTATAAAGGAGCTATCAGCAAAGCAGGAGACACTGAATAATCTGTAGATTATTCCTCTGTAGAGGAATCTATAAGACAATGCTTATGAGAGGTATGAGAGGTATGAGAGGTTAAGGTTGCTAAGAGTAGCAATGGTCAATGACTCTACCATCAGGGAGCACTGGTGATCATACCTTGAGCCATTCTGACGGCTTGACATAGTTGGCTTGTGACTGGGAAGTAAAGAAACCTAGGTGGCAACTCTGGGGCATTTTCATGGTTTGTTTTTTTTTTTTTTTTTTTTTTGGTAAAAGAAAGAAGAAAAAATGCGAGAGTTTGATGGAGAATAGAAGTCAAGGTAGTGATATATAAGGTTGTACACCGAAAAGCTAAAGGAGGATATCTAGTATAAGGGGGAAAGAAAGAGGTTAATTTATGTCTTAGACTCCTGAGAAAGTGAAATGAATGAGAGAAGAAGTGGAGGTATTGGTTGTAAACTGAGGGAAACATACCCTCAAATCCTTCAGTTTACCAGGAGAGGAGAATATGGGAATATGTGGAAGTCTCAGTGAAAGTTTTTATATCATTCCTTTCAGGTTTCCTATTGTGAGTTCCACTGCCGTATTTTGAACAAGTGTGGAGCATATGACTTGGTTTTTTTTTCTTCCTTGGTCTCTGAAACAAGATAATCTATCTCTAGAACTGGTGTAGGGAGGTATATTCCTCTGAGATCCCAGAGTTTGACCTTGGTGCCCAGGCTGGATGCATTCTGAGTCATTTCACTTAATGAAGGTTTGAGTGTGTTTTCTTCTAGAATATAGAGAGCAAGAGACTGAGTTTCTTAAAATAACACACTCTATTTCTTAATTGTTGTACTAGATAATCTAAGAATCAGGATACCCTAGGTTTATGCTACCAAATCAATTTTTTCCAAAGTTTATTTCTTGCTTTTGTCACACGTTTATTTCAGGTTGTCAGGGGGAGGGAAGTTGCTGGCTAGGGACGATCCGCTGTCTTATAGCTACACCATCTGAAAGCACAGTCTTCCAGGCTATGGAAGTTGAAAAACTGTCTATCATTTTTTGCATGCTTCAGTCCAGCAAGGAAACCCGGTATTTCTTCCCACGGTTTGAACAAGTCACCTGGTCCTGCCTAACAGTGAGAGGGCTTGGAATTTTGGGTGAGCACCACTGACCACTGTCTTTGCCACAGTCCACATGTCTGGTCACTAAACATTTCTTTATACTCTTTTTCCATGCATATAATACACTCGAATCCTCAGCAAGGGAAACAACCCGAAGTCTCATCCATCCAGGAAATTGAGCTCAAAGTCTGGGATCTCAGGCTGATGTTCTGTACTTTTGCCCCTAGTTGCAAGCATAACTTGTCTTAGACTAGAGACTTACAAAGCAAAAATACAAATCACCTACCCTGCCTGTACTTAAATTTTACTATGAAACAGAGACAAGGTAAGCACAATAAGCACCTCATCTCATTCAGAGTAAGAAAGAAAGAGATCGTCAGCAGACATAGATCTACAGAAACCTAAGCTTTCATTGGACGAATATTGTGAAGGCCTCCGGCTCTGGGTCAGAGAACATTTGTTGGCAGATCCTGTATCCAAAAACTCAAAGCCTCTAGTTCTAGACTTGGAGTGTTC
>NW_022633942.1:0-4593 GCF_010015895.1 Lontra canadensis
CATAAGGGGGAAAACACACACACACACACACACACACACACACACACACCCCTAAAACTATGCCTCTTGAGTAGTGTTTCTTGTAGGAATGCAGAGGGAGGATGCTTACTGAAAGGAGAATGCTTATTACAAAGACTGGTGAAAACCAGACTGAACCAGTCTGCACCAAGCTGAACCACAGTGCTGAACTTTCACTGACCTTTCCCCCAATTATAATACTAAAAATCATGCCCAGGAGTGGAGATTGTACATGTTAATTAGACATGGAAGGCATGAAGAAACATGACCTTTCACTGCACAAGTACTAATAAATCCCCACCTCTATATGTTTAAATGTCACCCTTTCCTATGTCCCCAAATCTCCATGTCCCCAAAATCTCAGTTTCAGTCTCCTATTATCCATCCACCACCTCTTTTTTTTCATTTTATATCTTAAAACACATTAACCCTAACAATCTTTGAACTGAGACTTCCATTCCATTTCTCCTATTTTTTTTTGTTTCTCACTCCTTATAATTTCTCTTTTCCCTTAGCCATTTTAAATCCATTACCAATTAATAATATCATTGACTTGAAGATAGCATAGGATAATATTCCCTGATCTCTCTCACACCCTATTCCTGTTTTGGCAAAGATGTAATACCTGAGCACTGAGTAATGTAATAGTTGAATCACTATATTGTACACCTGAAAGCAATGTAACACTGCATGTTAACAATACTGGTATTAACAAAAATTTTTAAAAAAGTGTAACTACTTATATCCAGCTGCTGTAGATTGAATTGTGTCCCCCAAAATTCATATGTTGAAGCCCTAACCCCCAATGTGACTATATTTGGAGATGGCATCTTTAGAAGGTAATGAAGGTTAAATGAGGTCATAAGAATGAGGCCTTAATCCAATAGGACTGGTGGCCTTAAAAGAAGAGGAAGAAAGATTCTCTTGTGCTAGTGCTTGCTCTTGATTTCTCTTGCTCACTCTCATGTTCAGAGTAAAGACCATGTGAAGATAAAGTGATTATCTATAATCCAGGAAGAGACAAGAAACTCCTTACCAGAAACTGGACCTGCTGGACCTTGATTTGGGAATTTCAGGCTCCAGAACTGTGAGAAAATAAATTTACTATTTAAGCCACACAGCCAGTGATATTTTGTTATAGTAGCTTGAGCAGACTAACATATCAACCCTTAGCCTACTCTGCATCTCCACCTTTTTTTAAAAGATTTTATTTATTCACAAGAGACAGAAAGAGATAGTGAGCAGGGATGGGGTGAGAGGAAGAAGCAGTCTTCCCACTGAGCAGGGAGCCTGATGTGGGGCTTAATCCCAGGATTCAAAACAAACAAACAAAAAACAACAACCCCAAAAACCAAAAAAACAAACACAGATGCTCAACTGACAGAGCCACCCAGGTGCCCCATGCATCTGCACTTTTACAGCTGAACTTGGCTAATGAAAAATATCCAATCATGGTAACTGGCTCTTTTTAAATTCATGACCACTAATCTCAAGTACACACTTAGTGATGCATGTCAATCATAACAAACTTCCCAACTTTAATTTGTCCTACTCTCTTAAATGAATATTTCACACTTTTTCTCTCTAACTCATAGAACTTTACTAGTCATTCTCATAAGAGCTGATGATTTTGCTTCTTCATTATTGAGAAAGTTAAAGCAACCACAAAAAAATTTCCACAGATCCACCAAAACTATACTTACCAGTATTTGCAACTATGTTCCTTTCCTTTCCACTTGCTAGCACAGATAAAATATCCATTTTTTAAAAGACTTTATTTAGTTATTTGACAGACAGAGATCACAAGGGGGAGAGAGGCAGGCAGAAAGAGAGGGAGGAAGCAGGCTCCCTGCTGAGCAGAGACCCCCCCCCCCCCCAACTCAGGGCTCAATCCCAAGACCCTGGGATCCTGACCTGAGCCAAAGGCAGAGGCTTTAACCCACTGAGCCACCCAGCCCCCCCTAACATATCCATGTTATTATCTATAGCCTCTCCTTCCTCTTGTGTACCAGATCATATGCTCTTTCTCCCCTCTCAAGGGGATCCTTCTAACAGTTCTCTTCCATATTACTTATTTTTTCCCTCCCTCTTAGATCATTCCATCCATATTCAAGCATGCTTTTATTTTCCCCATCTTTAAAAAAAAGGGTGCCTGGGTGGCTCAGTTGTTTAAGTTGTTTAAGTGTCTGACTCCTGATGTCAGTTCAGATCATGATCTCAGGGTCATGGGATTGAGCCCTGTATCAGGCTCCACACAGGGCATGGAAACTGCTCTAGATTCTCTCTTTCCTGCTCCCTTTCCCCTTCCCCACCCAACTCCACTCACTCACTCTCTCAAAAAAAACAAAAACAAACAAACAAAAAACACACTTTTTAAAATAAAAATCTATTTAATAAAACACTATTCCCCATCTCCCCCATAAATAATGCTACATTGATTTGCTCCTCCTTTCAGTGAAACTTTTATTTTTTTATTTTTTTTTAAAGATTTTATTTATTTGACAGAGAGAGATCACAAGTGGTTGGAGAGGCAAGCAGAGAGAGAGAGGAGGAAGCAGGCTCCCTGCAGAGCAGAGAGCCCGACGTGGGACTCGATCCCAGGACCCTGAGATCATGACCCGAGCTGAAGGCAGAGGCTTAACCACTGAGCCACCCAGGTGCCCCTCAGTGAAACTTTTAAAGGAGCTTTTTATATGTTGCTATTTCCAATTCCTCTCCTTCTTTATTTTTTTTAAAAGATTTATGTATTTATTTGACAGACAGAAATCACAAGGAGGCAGAGAGGCAAGCAGAGAGAGAGGAGGAAGCAGGCTCCCTTCTGAGCAGAGAGCCCGATGCAGGGCTCTATCCCAGGACCCTGGGATCATGACCCGAGCCGAAGGCAGAGGCTTTAACCCACTGAGTCACCCAGGTGCCCCGTCCAATTCCTCTCCTTCTATTCTCTCTTAAATCCATTCTATTTCAGCTTTCATCCCCCGGTTACTACACTGAAAGTGCTCAAGGTCATCAATGACCTCCATGTCCTTAATTTCAGCAGTCAATTCCCAGTCCTCAGATTACTTGCTCTAACACAGTGATTCTCAAACAGAGGTGATTTTGCAACCCAGTTGGGAAATGCCTCCGGAAGTATCTGGAGACATTTTTGTTGTCACAACTTAAGGGATACGTCTTTAAGTTTGGAGAGTCTCCTCTCTTCTCATGGAAATAAATGTCATCTATGTGTTGTTAACTTCCACAGTTTCCACAGTTGTATATTTGTTAATCCTTTCTCCAGATTTCTGTACTGGTTTTCTGTACAGATTTCTGTACAACCACCTATTCATACCTCCACTTGTTATCTTTTTTTTTTAAAGATTTTATTTGTTTGACAGAGACAGAGAGAGATCACAAGTAAGCAGAGAGGCAGACAGAGGGGGAGGAGGAAGCAGGCTCCCTGCTGAGCACAGCAGAGAACCCGATGTGATGCAGGGCTGTATCCCAGGACCCTGAGATCATGACCTGAGCCAAAAGCAGAGGCTTATCCCACTGAGACACCCAGGCACCCCCCTCCTTTTTTAAGATTTTATTTATTCATTTGACAGAGAGAGACAGTGAGAGCAGGAACACAAGCAGGAGGAGTGGGAAAGGGAGAGCAGGGTTCCCACCAAGAAGGGATCCCAATGTGGTGCTCAGTCCCAGGACCCTGGCTCAATCCCAGTACCCTGGGATTATGACCTGAGCGAAAGGCAAATGCTTAATGACTGACCCACCCAGGTGTCCCCTTCCACTTGATATCTATTAGACATTGCAAAGCCTAATATTGTCAAAATTAAATTCCTTACCTCCCTCTGCACACCTTCTCCTCCCATAGTCTTCTCTATCTTAAAAAAAAATGGAAATTCTATTCTTCTAATGCCCTAAGACCAAAATCAGAGTTATCCTTGACATCTCTTTTTCTCTAATACACAACATCCAATCTCTCATCTATGCCTACCTTCATAATATGTCAAAATGTGACAACCTCTTACTACTATTTTTGCTTCCTTGTTTTAAGCTTCCATCCCCTCTCACATAGCTGAAATATTATAGCTGAAATATTATCCTAATTGGTCTCTCTGTTTCTACTACTTTTTTTTTCTGCTATAGTAGAAGTGATCTTTTCAAAAGTCATGTTATGCTACTTCTCTGTTTGAAACATGATGGCTCTTAATTTTGCCTAGTCTAAAAATCAAAGTAGTTATGATTGCCTATAAGGTCCTCTATTAATTCTTTGTTCTTTACCTCTCTGACCTCATCTCTTGCCGCTCTCTCCCTCGCTTATTCTGCTCAAGTTAAAATGAGCTCCCACTGGGCTCCTAGGTGCCTCAGTTGGTTAAGTGCCTGACTTCAATTCAGATCACAATCCCAGGATCCTGGGATTGAGTCCCACATTGGGCCCCTTACTCAGCAGGGAGCCAGCTTCTCTCTCTGTTTGCTGCTCTCCCTGCTTGTGCTTTCTTTCCGACAAATAAATAAATAAATAAAATCTTTTAAAAGGGAAAGAAAGAAAGAAAGAAAGAAAGAAAGAAAGAAAGAAAGAAAGAAAGAAAGAAAGAA
>NW_022633943.1:0-4592 GCF_010015895.1 Lontra canadensis
CATAAGGGGGAAAACACACACACACACACACACACACACACACACACCCCTAAAACTATGCCTCTTGAGTAGTGTTTCTTGTAGGAATGCAGAGGGAGGATGCTTACTGAAAGGAGAATGCTTATTACAAAGACTGGTGAAAACCAGACTGAACCAGTCTGCACCAAGCTGAACCACAGTGCTGAACTTTCACTGACCTTTCCCCCAATTATAATACTAAAAATCATGCCCAGGAGTGGAGATTGTACATGTTAATTAGACATGGAAGGCATGAAGAAACATGACCTTTCACTGCACAAGTACTAATAAATCCCCACCTCTATATGTTTAAATGTCACCCTTTCCTATGTCCCCAAATCTCCATGTCCCCAAAATCTCAGTTTCAGTCTCCTATTATCCATCCACCACCTCTTTTTTTTCATTTTATATCTTAAAACACATTAACCCTAACAATCTTTGAACTGAGACTTCCATTCCATTTCTCCTATTTTTTTTTGTTTCTCACTCCTTATAATTTCTCTTTTCCCTTAGCCATTTTAAATCCATTACCAATTAATAATATCATTGACTTGAAGATAGCATAGGATAATATTCCCTGATCTCTCTCACACCCTATTCCTGTTTTGGCAAAGATGTAATACCTGAGCACTGAGTAATGTAATAGTTGAATCACTATATTGTACACCTGAAAGCAATGTAACACTGCATGTTAACAATACTGGTATTAACAAAAATTTTTAAAAAAGTGTAACTACTTATATCCAGCTGCTGTAGATTGAATTGTGTCCCCCAAAATTCATATGTTGAAGCCCTAACCCCCAATGTGACTATATTTGGAGATGGCATCTTTAGAAGGTAATGAAGGTTAAATGAGGTCATAAGAATGAGGCCTTAATCCAATAGGACTGGTGGCCTTAAAAGAAGAGGAAGAAAGATTCTCTTGTGCTAGTGCTTGCTCTTGATTTCTCTTGCTCACTCTCATGTTCAGAGTAAAGACCATGTGAAGATAAAGTGATTATCTATAATCCAGGAAGAGACAAGAAACTCCTTACCAGAAACTGGACCTGCTGGACCTTGATTTGGGAATTTCAGGCTCCAGAACTGTGAGAAAATAAATTTACTATTTAAGCCACACAGCCAGTGATATTTTGTTATAGTAGCTTGAGCAGACTAACATATCAACCCTTAGCCTACTCTGCATCTCCACCTTTTTTTAAAAGATTTTATTTATTCACAAGAGACAGAAAGAGATAGTGAGCAGGGATGGGGTGAGAGGAAGAAGCAGTCTTCCCACTGAGCAGGGAGCCTGATGTGGGGCTTAATCCCAGGATTCAAAACAAACAAACAAAAAACAACAACCCCAAAAACCAAAAAAACAAACACAGATGCTCAACTGACAGAGCCACCCAGGTGCCCCATGCATCTGCACTTTTACAGCTGAACTTGGCTAATGAAAAATATCCAATCATGGTAACTGGCTCTTTTTAAATTCATGACCACTAATCTCAAGTACACACTTAGTGATGCATGTCAATCATAACAAACTTCCCAACTTTAATTTGTCCTACTCTCTTAAATGAATATTTCACACTTTTTCTCTCTAACTCATAGAACTTTACTAGTCATTCTCATAAGAGCTGATGATTTTGCTTCTTCATTATTGAGAAAGTTAAAGCAACCACAAAAAAATTTCCACAGATCCACCAAAACTATACTTACCAGTATTTGCAACTATGTTCCTTTCCTTTCCACTTGCTAGCACAGATAAAATATCCATTTTTTAAAAGACTTTATTTAGTTATTTGACAGACAGAGATCACAAGGGGGAGAGAGGCAGGCAGAAAGAGAGGGAGGAAGCAGGCTCCCTGCTGAGCAGAGACCCCCCCCCCCCCCAACTCAGGGCTCAATCCCAAGACCCTGGGATCCTGACCTGAGCCAAAGGCAGAGGCTTTAACCCACTGAGCCACCCAGCCCCCCCTAACATATCCATGTTATTATCTATAGCCTCTCCTTCCTCTTGTGTACCAGATCATATGCTCTTTCTCCCCTCTCAAGGGGATCCTTCTAACAGTTCTCTTCCATATTACTTATTTTTTCCCTCCCTCTTAGATCATTCCATCCATATTCAAGCATGCTTTTATTTTCCCCATCTTTAAAAAAAAGGGTGCCTGGGTGGCTCAGTTGTTTAAGTTGTTTAAGTGTCTGACTCCTGATGTCAGTTCAGATCATGATCTCAGGGTCATGGGATTGAGCCCTGTATCAGGCTCCACACAGGGCATGGAAACTGCTCTAGATTCTCTCTTTCCTGCTCCCTTTCCCCTTCCCCACCCAACTCCACTCACTCACTCTCTCAAAAAAAAACAAAAACAAACAAACAAAAAACACACTTTTTAAAATAAAAATCTATTTAATAAAACACTATTCCCCATCTCCCCCATAAATAATGCTACATTGATTTGCTCCTCCTTTCAGTGAAACTTTTATTTTTTTATTTTTTTTTAAAGATTTTATTTATTTGACAGAGAGAGATCACAAGTGGTTGGAGAGGCAAGCAGAGAGAGAGAGGAGGAAGCAGGCTCCCTGCAGAGCAGAGAGCCCGACGTGGGACTCGATCCCAGGACCCTGAGATCATGACCCGAGCTGAAGGCAGAGGCTTAACCACTGAGCCACCCAGGTGCCCCTCAGTGAAACTTTTAAAGGAGCTTTTTATATGTTGCTATTTCCAATTCCTCTCCTTCTTTATTTTTTTTAAAAGATTTATGTATTTATTTGACAGACAGAAATCACAAGGAGGCAGAGAGGCAAGCAGAGAGAGAGGAGGAAGCAGGCTCCCTTCTGAGCAGAGAGCCCGATGCAGGGCTCTATCCCAGGACCCTGGGATCATGACCCGAGCCGAAGGCAGAGGCTTTAACCCACTGAGTCACCCAGGTGCCCCGTCCAATTCCTCTCCTTCTATTCTCTCTTAAATCCATTCTATTTCAGCTTTCATCCCCCGGTTACTACACTGAAAGTGCTCAAGGTCATCAATGACCTCCATGTCCTTAATTTCAGCAGTCAATTCCCAGTCCTCAGATTACTTGCTCTAACACAGTGATTCTCAAACAGAGGTGATTTTGCAACCCAGTTGGGAAATGCCTCCGGAAGTATCTGGAGACATTTTTGTTGTCACAACTTAAGGGATACGTCTTTAAGTTTGGAGAGTCTCCTCTCTTCTCATGGAAATAAATGTCATCTATGTGTTGTTAACTTCCACAGTTTCCACAGTTGTATATTTGTTAATCCTTTCTCCAGATTTCTGTACTGGTTTTCTGTACAGATTTCTGTACAACCACCTATTCATACCTCCACTTGTTATCTTTTTTTTTTAAAGATTTTATTTGTTTGACAGAGACAGAGAGAGATCACAAGTAAGCAGAGAGGCAGACAGAGGGGGAGGAGGAAGCAGGCTCCCTGCTGAGCACAGCAGAGAACCCGATGTGATGCAGGGCTGTATCCCAGGACCCTGAGATCATGACCTGAGCCAAAAGCAGAGGCTTATCCCACTGAGACACCCAGGCACCCCCCTCCTTTTTTAAGATTTTATTTATTCATTTGACAGAGAGAGACAGTGAGAGCAGGAACACAAGCAGGAGGAGTGGGAAAGGGAGAGCAGGGTTCCCACCAAGAAGGGATCCCAATGTGGTGCTCAGTCCCAGGACCCTGGCTCAATCCCAGTACCCTGGGATTATGACCTGAGCGAAAGGCAAATGCTTAATGACTGACCCACCCAGGTGTCCCCTTCCACTTGATATCTATTAGACATTGCAAAGCCTAATATTGTCAAAATTAAATTCCTTACCTCCCTCTGCACACCTTCTCCTCCCATAGTCTTCTCTATCTTAAAAAAAAATGGAAATTCTATTCTTCTAATGCCCTAAGACCAAAATCAGAGTTATCCTTGACATCTCTTTTTCTCTAATACACAACATCCAATCTCTCATCTATGCCTACCTTCATAATATGTCAAAATGTGACAACCTCTTACTACTATTTTTGCTTCCTTGTTTTAAGCTTCCATCCCCTCTCACATAGCTGAAATATTATAGCTGAAATATTATCCTAATTGGTCTCTCTGTTTCTACTACTTTTTTTTTCTGCTATAGTAGAAGTGATCTTTTCAAAAGTCATGTTATGCTACTTCTCTGTTTGAAACATGATGGCTCTTAATTTTGCCTAGTCTAAAAATCAAAGTAGTTATGATTGCCTATAAGGTCCTCTATTAATTCTTTGTTCTTTACCTCTCTGACCTCATCTCTTGCCGCTCTCTCCCTCGCTTATTCTGCTCAAGTTAAAATGAGCTCCCACTGGGCTCCTAGGTGCCTCAGTTGGTTAAGTGCCTGACTTCAATTCAGATCACAATCCCAGGATCCTGGGATTGAGTCCCACATTGGGCCCCTTACTCAGCAGGGAGCCAGCTTCTCTCTCTGTTTGCTGCTCTCCCTGCTTGTGCTTTCTTTCCGACAAATAAATAAATAAATAAAATCTTTTAAAAGGGAAAGAAAGAAAGAAAGAAAGAAAGAAAGAAAGAAAGAAAGAAAGAAAGAAAGAAAGAA
>NW_022633944.1:0-4590 GCF_010015895.1 Lontra canadensis
CCGTCACCAAGTACACCAGCTCCAAGTGAGCCCGCCAAGTAAGCGTCTTGTGATCCTACCCCAAAAGGCTCTTTTCAGAGCCACTTCCATTTTCATTCAAAGAGTTGTAATACTAAGTTATTTCGCTTCGTCGGTGTAGTGAGGCACACTTTAAGAAAAAGCATTTTTTCTGTTAGCATGTAGGGTATTAGTAGTCCCAGTGGTACAGGTCTGAATCGCCAGGTTTACACATTAAATACCACATACCTCGCCCAATGTCCACGGTAAATTCACTTTTGACAAGGAATTTCCTTAGAGACTCTCCTCAAAGGAGGAATATCGTAACACCACGTATTAAAGCCTGGAAGTCGTTTAAAGCTTTAAAATTTCTCTACTCTTTATATTGTCCGTTTTATAGAGCCTGGACCTTTGCACTGTAGTCCATATTTTCCTGTTTGCTTGTGGGATGCATGGCTCCAAGCCTCCATTCACATTCATTTAAAGGGAAATGACTACTTTAAATGTGAAAGCATTTGTTTATTGCATTTCCTTTCTTCTTCCTTGCTTTCAAGGGACTAACAGTCTCAAGTTTATCGCCTTGAATTCTTCCAGGCAGGGGAAAGCATTCTAGCATACAGAAGGGAATTGAATTTGAGGTCAGACGCAGTTCAATAGAGTATGGGGTTTCCTCTTAGTCTAACCTTTCTTTCTAACCAAGCCTTTCTTCTTAGGTGACTCAGGACACTTAAGGAAAGGTGAACAAAGAATGCACCCAGAAAAGAGAGGAGATATATAGGCCAGTGCTGGAGAGAGTAGATAATTCACATGAAAGTACTTACTAAAGTGTTGAGAAATCTACTGGGTTTGAAGTGTCTTTGAATTTTATTTAGAGACCAGAGTCAGAAGACTTTGGTGGGAATGTTCTGCTCTGTAAATGAACTTTGGTTCTCACACCCACTGTGCCTCACTTTATAAAATGATACTTATGAAATATTGCTATTTAGTAATAAATTACTTTAATAAAGTATGGACACTTGTGAAAACAAATGCAATTTAAAATAATACACATTTAGGAGGGATTTGCAATGCAGAAGGTTTTTATAAACATTATCAGCTAAAAATTTCCATTTCTCCTACACTTCATATATAATAAATGCAAGCTTTTTAAAGTAGAATTATAATCACTACAATGAGTGAAGCAAATGTTATTCCATGAAATTATAGTTGCTGCTCTTAAATCTAAGCAACCTAAACACAAGGAAAAAAGTAAATGTAAAATGCTGTCCTCAGAATTACAGTAATTTGAACATTATGGGAGCCTGTTATATTTAGGAAGAATTTACATGCATCTATAGTAATTCTGATAATATTTAAACATTTAAATTTACATATATGTGTAGTTGTAATCTTAACCTCACTGAATACAGAATCAATTATTCAGCTATGGGAATGTATTAATTAATTTCCTATTGCTGGTTTGACAGTATCAGAAATCTATGCCTTACATTAGTACAAATTTCTAATTTCATAAATCTGTAGATCAGCATTTGGGCATGGATCTCACTGAGCTGAAATCAAGGTGTCACGAATTCTGCATTCTTCTCTGGGGTGTCTCAAAATAAACCTCTTGGCTTGCCTTTTCCAGATTCTAGAGGCTATCCTCTTTCCTTGGCTGAAGGGCCCCTTTTCTCAATTTTCAAAGCCAGCCAGCGATCTCTGGCCAGACACTCAGGCGGTTACCTCTCTGGTTCTGTCCTCAGGTTCCCTCTTCTAATTTTAAGTATCTATGTGATTACACTGGGTTCACTTGGATAATCCAGGATAATCTCCCTTTTAAAAATCAGGCGATTAGCAATCATACTGCCACCTGCAACATTAATTGTCCTCTGTCCTGGAGCCCAGCATATTCACAGACCCGTGGAGGTTAGCAGATAATCGGGATGGCATTTCTATGCCTCGCACCGCAGGTCACAGTGTTTTTAGAATCTGATAGAAAGCTATATACTTTCTGTCCTACAAGTGGAAAGAATATATGGACACACTACTATATATACTTTCAGGATATTCTTGAATTTTGAGAAAGGTCATTGCCATGTTTAGATATTTGTTTAGTTCTGGGAATACATAAAGCAAAAATTGACTATGATAGTATAAGCTTATGTATACAGCTGCCTGGTATTTTTAGAAATCACCCTTTTACATTTCTCTCGTTGTTGCATTTGTTTTGTTTGAAAATGTATATACTCTTTTGTATGTTGTTTTTGTGTGTGTGTGTGTGTGCGCGTGTGCATTTGTGCTGTGTAGGGAGTAGAAAGTTTGTTATTCATGGCAGAAATTATACAAGAATATAAGATAGTTTTAATTCTTTCCTACCTAGGTTGAAGCCCTAAAGATATTTTGTATGTGCAATCTTAGCACTTAACTCATGTGGCATATCATTCACGGCAGTTTATAACTTGAAGTAGGTTTCTAATTACAAGGACAGAAGTGTGAATTTCCATTACCATTATTATATATATCTGCATATGCCAGGGGAGTGGTAGTGTTACTAGAATTGTTATGCCCCAATAATGGGTCCATAATTAAAGGAGCGAGACTGATACAAAGCGAAGGTCAAGCAAATCTTTATTTCACGCCATGCATCAAGAATCTAACCGAACATTCGGGCACGCACCTCTTACAAGAGAGGGCGCCCTTTCTCTTTTTCACAGACTAGCTTTTAAGGGCAAAGGCCATGCAGTGGGGCCTGGCCAGGCACAGGTGGCCAATGAGATTGTAACACACACAGGAAACTCCACAGTGATGCTAGGTGACCAATTGAGTTACAATTTACCCTAGTAGATGTTTGAATCAGCCTATTACACCTAGATTGGGATTGGCGCCCAAAAGGCTCCCAAAGGGCGGGGCCCTTACTCCTTGGTAACCAGGGAAACAGTATGCAACCCCTCACTGATCTGTTGTCTCCACCTGGCCTGACCCACCTTTGTATCTGGGCTCTGTTACCTGAAGCTGGTTTCCGGGACTTGTCTCCAAGTAAATCCCCTGGGGGAAGGAGAGCAGGGACAGTTTCTAAATAGGTCATTACAGAATGACATACGCATTAAAAAAAAAAAAAAAAAAGATATTTATTTATTTATTTGTCAGAGAGAGAGACAGAGAGAGAGAGAGCAGGAATACGGTGAAGGGCAGAGAGAGAAGCAGACTCCCTATTGAGCAGGGAACCCGTTGTGGAACTCAATCCTGGGACCCTGGGATCATAACCTGAGCCCAAGGCAGACACTTAACCAACTGAGCCACCCAGGCAACCACATATGAATTTTTTTTTTTATAATTTAAAAAGAATTTTTGTTGATCAGAACAGAAATTAGCTGATATAAAGTCCACCCAGGAGGAAAATAACAATTTTAAGGAGAGGCACCAAAATATCCTTAAAGGGAGTTTTTTTCCTAGACTGCCTGCATTACTGCAATGTGGAATTTTGCCAGTGGTCTCACCTTTCACTAAACAAGCCTTGGGAAAATCCTCATTATCATTAAATGACCGCATCTTGGAGTCAGTGATGCTTGTTTTTCAATTTTCATGCATTGGCTTGTTCCCACTAGTACTTGCAAATTATATTGGCTTAAGCAAACAAATCCATTGGAAGTGTACAAAGATTAACCTGGAAAAAAGCCAGTTTCTTTTTACCACAACATGCCACAAACAAAAATAGTGCTACCACATTTCTTAAGCCCTCTGGGTTTTTCACAGAACCAATGTGTAAAGGACACTACATCCCAGCAAGCTTCAGTGAAACACTCTTGTCACCACGTTGGCCAGGCTTGTAGTTAAAAAGGGCAATAGAGACAAGAGAAGTCCATCCTACCATTAGCTACCCTGGTACCTTTCTCTTTCCACCAGTGAAAAGGTATCTGTTTTAAGGCGCTAGTACCATACACCAGCAAGGCTAACATTCCAGCAAAGCAAACCCTCTTCAGCACTTACATTAACTAGTGCGCCAGGCGGGACGCCTCGCCCGCGATGCGCTCGAAGATGTTAACGAACGAGTTCATGATGCCCATGGCCTTGGACGAGATGCCGGTGTCAGGGTGCACCTGCTTCAGCACCTTGTACACGTACACCGAGTAGCTCTCCTTGCGGCTGCGTTTGCGCTTCTTGCGGTCCTTCTTCTGCGCCTTGGTCACCGCCTTCTTGGAGCCCTTCTTCCGGGATGGCAACAAACTTCCGTGGCTCTGGCATGACGAACAAAAACTAGGATTCTGAGATAAGAAATATGTGCCCTGCTTACAATGCTCATATTTTATGGCTCCTATGTGACCGAAGTGCTCAAAGAGACTTCGATTGCATAAATAAACATAAACTGCAACATATTATGGATTTTACGTGTCTTTAATTTTGTTTTGTCATTGGTTGCAAACTTCCAAATTGTATTAGCCAATCAAACCGCGCAATTTACAATTCGGCTTGTAAGTATAATTGCTTCTCATTTGCTGGAAGGATTTGTATCCCCATTTTCTTTTTCCGTTACGGAGCATACCGGTTAGAGAGTATTAAAATGTCCGGTCGCGGGAAGCAGGGCGGCAAGGCGCGCGCCAAGGCCAAGACGCGCTC
>NW_022633945.1:0-4587 GCF_010015895.1 Lontra canadensis
TTTTTTTTTTTATAATGAGCACATCCTGCCCTCTTAAATTAGATAAGCACACAAACATATTTTTAGCCTCAAAAATTCTACATCCTTGGCACTTGTCAAACCATAAATGAGGAATATCACATCTCTGACAGCTCCAGACAAGCTTAACCAAGTAAACGTCCCTACCACTGACCATGGCAGTCATTCTGCCCTGGATACCCACCATTTAGTAGTAAACATGTTAATCACTAATGCTGTGGCACAAGAAAGAATAAACCATGGGTGGCCAGCCGTCGGTAAGGATCCTTTAGTGATGGTGAAACTGAGAGGACACACTGGTCAGTCTTCCAGATCAGGAGAACCAACAGTATTAGTACATGGGCAGTAGGTGTAGGTTAGCCCTGTGGATGTTTCATTACCCCTAAATGGAAGGCAGGGCTGCCTAAGAATGCCCCTCTGGCATGAATAAGGAGAATCACTCATGTCATGGGTTAACTGCCAATAACAAACCAAGCAGGGTTAAACGATTTTCCTCATGACACCAAGCAAGGGAAGGGCAGATCGAATTCAAATCCAAGAATGTCTAATACTAAAACTCTTATTCTTCACATTCTTTTGGAATGAAAAGTGAAATGCCTTTGAGACATCCCTACAAGCTACACTTCCTTTACAGACAAAACAGAACAGGTCTTACACCATTCCCAATAAATGACAGTGTAAGTTGGCTACTCTTTGAGGAAACCTTGGGGAAAAGTCTAAATGCCCTACAATAAGAATGTAATAAACAGAACCATTCATAGAAAGAGAGCTCATGTAGCCATTAAAATGGCTAGTTTTTATTACTAGCAGTTAACTCTCTTTTTGAACACGAACCTGGTTCCAGACATGTCCTAAGCACTTTCCATGTATTACCTCTTTTAAATTTCGTAGAGGTCCTGTAAGTTAGATGCATTCATTCATGAGCCTTATTCTACAGATGGATTTAGTAATGCCCACAAGTTCTCAGAGTTGAAAGAACTAGAGTTTAAACCAAGAAGTAATAAACGAGTGGGATACCAATGTTGCCTATAAAGGATTATCACAACTTCATTAAATCCACAGAATGAAGACTAGGATAAATTATGCAAGTATAATTATAACAAAAGCCTCTGTATGGTGGGATTTTAAATATGATCTCCATGTTCAATTCTTTCAATTATTTTCTCTTTTTCTACAAAGAAAATGTACTTACTGTTCGGTTAAATCTTATAAATATTTGCAGTATCAGAATGTGTGGATATTGCTATTTTTGTATGGTTTAACCCAACTTTGATGAAGATCTTTTATTTACAAGCACATATTTATATGATATGTATAGTGGTATATACACATATATGTGGTCAATATATATTCTCACACACATTTAACGCAGATACACATATATGTCTACTTATGGACACATTTATCGTATGTGCACAACAAATTATATGTATTACACATATATTTCAGAGCTCACTCAAAGGCTGTTCTGTTGTTATTCTAGAGGCATGAGCTATTCAAGAATAAAGCAGCCCATAAGAGAGTCAGCCTTCTAGGCCCAGTTACTATTATTTATTCTCTATTGATTCCCCACAATTCCTGGTCAGTGCTTTGTGTCAGGGATACTCAATCACTGCCACACATTGAAAGGGCTGAAAATGGCACTACTCATTGTAGTCAACACTCAACAAATGCGTATAGAGTGAATGATCTGCATCTCATCTGGGCTAATTGATAGTGTGGCCTCTTTGAATCCAGAGAGCGTAATCTTGGCCATTCTCTTGAGCCAATGAGCTCTGGGATTCATGGGGACTAACGGCTGAAAGACAAAAGAGAACAATGCAGTTGCCTGTAATCCATTCATTTTGACAATGCTGAATTACTCCCCAAGTTTGTAGTCAAGAGCCCTGTCCGGGGTTTTTACGCATAGCTCAGACCGTACAATATCCTGCTGTTTAGTCTAACTATAAAATTATTGAACATGCTGACAGGCAGACCTATAATTAGGACAGCAGTGGATTAGAGCAGATCAGAACGATGTTTATTGAGATGCCTCACGGCATGTGCTTACAATGATGAAATGCATTTTTTATTAACATGAAAATAACTTCAAAGACGTTCTTTTAATTCTAGAATAGAGAAGGATAAGTAGCAGCGTGCCTGGAGTTCCTCGTGAAATTTTGATACACGTACCAGTTACTAATGTATAGAAAGTATTTCATCACTTTCTAGAATCTGCTATGTGCCTGAATAAACAGTTATTAGTACTGCTATTATGTTTCTGTGAAATATATACACAACCATAGGGGTAAGTTTTTGATAACAGTGATTATCATTTATTCATGCAAGCGCCTCTGGAGTGTGTAATACCAGTTCTGCAAAACTACTTCATCTCAATCAAACTCTGAAAATCTCTGTGCTTCAATCATTTGCCCATTCATCTTTCACAGGAAGGAGAAGATAATCAAGAGATTTGTCCAAAACTCATATAGGTAGCCGGGGGTAGATCTAATACCTGCACTGATTTTCCTCACCAGCAACATGCCTGATTGTCACTCTGAGAGCCAATACTTGACGACTGTATTTGGAAAATGAGTCCAACTTACAGCAGTAACTTGTGAGCCAAACACAATGTCATCCCATGTATGGTAGGGGCACAGCAACTATTCAATGATTAATTGCCTTAAATACTTACTATCTTTGAGGCTGTTTTTTTGTTTGTTTCTTTGTTTTTGTTTTTGTTTTTTCTCTCTTCTCTACTCTAAATACCTGGAGGTAGAATGTGTGTACTACTTGCTTTTTATTACTGCTCTTAGGCTATTTCTCTGTTTTGTCTATTTCGTCTCCTGAAAACACCAATTCCTTTGAATGGCACATCCCAGGACTACATTGTCCACAAATGCTTCTCGATTGCATATACCACATTTTCCCCTAGAGCATTCTCTTGATGGCATCTTACTGCTTCCATTCTGATACCGTTATGGCAATTTTACTGCAAGCATCCGGTGAGATATTTTTAAAATTACATTCAATCATGTTCCTCTTATGTTCCAACCATTTAGTGATTTTCTACTACCTTCAGGAAAAAGAATTTTTTTGTTTTATTTGAAAACCCAGAATACCAGACCTCATTCTCTCTTCCTTCTATTTCACACAACAAATCATGGAACACTACATCAAAAACTAAGCGTGTACTGTATGGTGACTAACATATGAAACATAATAATAATAATAATAATCTATTCTTATTCATTCCATATAAACCGCTTTCCCATAACAAGTTACTTTGTACTTTCTGTTAGCCCTAGCTGGAATATCTGTCCTAGAACTTTGCCTTATTGACTCCCTCATTTCATTCTGTTTCCTGCTCAAATGTCACCTACGCAGCTAGTTCTTCATAGTACTTGCTGTACTAATCACTACTTCACTATGTACTGTTTTCTCTTTATTTTCTGTCTTTTACATTAAAATATAGTCTATAACAGATCAAAGTAGTTACCCCTCTGTTCAAAGGTCCATCCCTCTGACCTAAAATGGAAATATGTACATACATTCAGTAAATTTTTATGTATTGAATGAATAACTTTCTTAAAATAGGTCAGAAACAAGCAGAGCTTGTTACAAGTGGCTCCCACTTCTAATTCAGAGCCTAAAGGTTACATTTCATAGCCTTAAAACACAACTTTAACCTTTCTCTGGTATCTTCCAAGTCCATTAAGAAATTTCATATTTCCTTTTCATCACATTTTTGAGCAGAAAAGCAGAAAAATGGGGGTCACTTAATTCCTCTTTCCTATGTATGCATAAAGGAGAAAGTATTTTATAAAAGGGAAGGAACAAATCACAGGTCTTCTTCACCAGAACTCTTCTCTCTGGAAGCAGAAATGAAGAGACTGGGAAAAGGAATGTGGCCCCTGTAGCCCAGTGAGCTCAGGTTTCACTCACATGGACCTCCACTTTTCTTCAAAAGTTCATCTGAGATTTTCTCTCCTACAGAAGTAGAGTCTACGTCCAGACCTGGAGTAGAAGCAGGAGTTGGGTTAGAAGGTTCAAGAGAAAAATGTGATCCATCTCTGACAGACTATAATGAAGTCTTTTTAATTCAAGGGTATGGGGGTTTGCATCAGGAAATCAGATTTTGGTGGCAGGTCAAGACAGAGTCTCCAAATAAGTTATATTAGTGAGAAAGCGGATATTTACATTTCTACCTATCTGATTCCTGTGTCTGAATTCTCAGCTATTTCAGACCTCAGAACAAGGAGAGGGCAATGATTAATTTTTACTCCTAAAACTCCAACACACTGATCTTAACTCCCTCTGTGCTAAATTGTTTCTCACTCTGAAGACAGTCATTCACTCACTCACTTTTTAATGAAAGCCTACTAAGTATAGCACCCTCCATGAACTATTTCGGACAAAAAGATACAGTATTGACCTCAAGGAATTAATAATTCTACTGGCCCCTAAAATCAGCTCTAATTCAAATTGACCATATGATACACCTGGTGGCATGCTCTTTGAATAAATATGCAAAGCACGGGATTTTTTTTTTTTTTCAAACATTAGATGATTTATATTCTTTCCCATCTG
>NW_022633946.1:0-4586 GCF_010015895.1 Lontra canadensis
TTTTTTTTTTTATAATGAGCACATCCTGCCCTCTTAAATTAGATAAGCACACAAACATATTTTTAGCCTCAAAAATTCTACATCCTTGGCACTTGTCAAACCATAAATGAGGAATATCACATCTCTGACAGCTCCAGACAAGCTTAACCAAGTAAACGTCCCTACCACTGACCATGGCAGTCATTCTGCCCTGGATACCCACCATTTAGTAGTAAACATGTTAATCACTAATGCTGTGGCACAAGAAAGAATAAACCATGGGTGGCCAGCCGTCGGTAAGGATCCTTTAGTGATGGTGAAACTGAGAGGACACACTGGTCAGTCTTCCAGATCAGGAGAACCAACAGTATTAGTACATGGGCAGTAGGTGTAGGTTAGCCCTGTGGATGTTTCATTACCCCTAAATGGAAGGCAGGGCTGCCTAAGAATGCCCCTCTGGCATGAATAAGGAGAATCACTCATGTCATGGGTTAACTGCCAATAACAAACCAAGCAGGGTTAAACGATTTTCCTCATGACACCAAGCAAGGGAAGGGCAGATCGAATTCAAATCCAAGAATGTCTAATACTAAAACTCTTATTCTTCACATTCTTTTGGAATGAAAAGTGAAATGCCTTTGAGACATCCCTACAAGCTACACTTCCTTTACAGACAAAACAGAACAGGTCTTACACCATTCCCAATAAA
This sequence comes from Lontra canadensis, assembly GCF_010015895.1. Lineage (NCBI taxonomy): Eukaryota > Metazoa > Chordata > Mammalia > Carnivora > Mustelidae > Lontra > Lontra canadensis. The sequence goes on from NW_022633946.1 coordinate 689, forward strand.
TGACAGTGTAAGTTGGCTACTCTTTGAGGAAACCTTGGGGAAAAGTCTAAATGCCCTACAATAAGAATGTAATAAACAGAACCATTCATAGAAAGAGAGCTCATGTAGCCATTAAAATGGCTAGTTTTTATTACTAGCAGTTAACTCTCTTTTTGAACACGAACCTGGTTCCAGACATGTCCTAAGCACTTTCCATGTATTACCTCTTTTAAATTTCGTAGAGGTCCTGTAAGTTAGATGCATTCATTCATGAGCCTTATTCTACAGATGGATTTAGTAATGCCCACAAGTTCTCAGAGTTGAAAGAACTAGAGTTTAAACCAAGAAGTAATAAACGAGTGGGATACCAATGTTGCCTATAAAGGATTATCACAACTTCATTAAATCCACAGAATGAAGACTAGGATAAATTATGCAAGTATAATTATAACAAAAGCCTCTGTATGGTGGGATTTTAAATATGATCTCCATGTTCAATTCTTTCAATTATTTTCTCTTTTTCTACAAAGAAAATGTACTTACTGTTCGGTTAAATCTTATAAATATTTGCAGTATCAGAATGTGTGGATATTGCTATTTTTGTATGGTTTAACCCAACTTTGATGAAGATCTTTTATTTACAAGCACATATTTATATGATATGTATAGTGGTATATACACATATATGTGGTCAATATATATTCTCACACACATTTAACGCAGATACACATATATGTCTACTTATGGACACATTTATCGTATGTGCACAACAAATTATATGTATTACACATATATTTCAGAGCTCACTCAAAGGCTGTTCTGTTGTTATTCTAGAGGCATGAGCTATTCAAGAATAAAGCAGCCCATAAGAGAGTCAGCCTTCTAGGCCCAGTTACTATTATTTATTCTCTATTGATTCCCCACAATTCCTGGTCAGTGCTTTGTGTCAGGGATACTCAATCACTGCCACACATTGAAAGGGCTGAAAATGGCACTACTCATTGTAGTCAACACTCAACAAATGCGTATAGAGTGAATGATCTGCATCTCATCTGGGCTAATTGATAGTGTGGCCTCTTTGAATCCAGAGAGCGTAATCTTGGCCATTCTCTTGAGCCAATGAGCTCTGGGATTCATGGGGACTAACGGCTGAAAGACAAAAGAGAACAATGCAGTTGCCTGTAATCCATTCATTTTGACAATGCTGAATTACTCCCCAAGTTTGTAGTCAAGAGCCCTGTCCGGGGTTTTTACGCATAGCTCAGACCGTACAATATCCTGCTGTTTAGTCTAACTATAAAATTATTGAACATGCTGACAGGCAGACCTATAATTAGGACAGCAGTGGATTAGAGCAGATCAGAACGATGTTTATTGAGATGCCTCACGGCATGTGCTTACAATGATGAAATGCATTTTTTATTAACATGAAAATAACTTCAAAGACGTTCTTTTAATTCTAGAATAGAGAAGGATAAGTAGCAGCGTGCCTGGAGTTCCTCGTGAAATTTTGATACACGTACCAGTTACTAATGTATAGAAAGTATTTCATCACTTTCTAGAATCTGCTATGTGCCTGAATAAACAGTTATTAGTACTGCTATTATGTTTCTGTGAAATATATACACAACCATAGGGGTAAGTTTTTGATAACAGTGATTATCATTTATTCATGCAAGCGCCTCTGGAGTGTGTAATACCAGTTCTGCAAAACTACTTCATCTCAATCAAACTCTGAAAATCTCTGTGCTTCAATCATTTGCCCATTCATCTTTCACAGGAAGGAGAAGATAATCAAGAGATTTGTCCAAAACTCATATAGGTAGCCGGGGGTAGATCTAATACCTGCACTGATTTTCCTCACCAGCAACATGCCTGATTGTCACTCTGAGAGCCAATACTTGACGACTGTATTTGGAAAATGAGTCCAACTTACAGCAGTAACTTGTGAGCCAAACACAATGTCATCCCATGTATGGTAGGGGCACAGCAACTATTCAATGATTAATTGCCTTAAATACTTACTATCTTTGAGGCTGTTTTTTTGTTTGTTTCTTTGTTTTTGTTTTTGTTTTTTCTCTCTTCTCTACTCTAAATACCTGGAGGTAGAATGTGTGTACTACTTGCTTTTTATTACTGCTCTTAGGCTATTTCTCTGTTTTGTCTATTTCGTCTCCTGAAAACACCAATTCCTTTGAATGGCACATCCCAGGACTACATTGTCCACAAATGCTTCTCGATTGCATATACCACATTTTCCCCTAGAGCATTCTCTTGATGGCATCTTACTGCTTCCATTCTGATACCGTTATGGCAATTTTACTGCAAGCATCCGGTGAGATATTTTTAAAATTACATTCAATCATGTTCCTCTTATGTTCCAACCATTTAGTGATTTTCTACTACCTTCAGGAAAAAGAATTTTTTTGTTTTATTTGAAAACCCAGAATACCAGACCTCATTCTCTCTTCCTTCTATTTCACACAACAAATCATGGAACACTACATCAAAAACTAAGCGTGTACTGTATGGTGACTAACATATGAAACATAATAATAATAATAATAATCTATTCTTATTCATTCCATATAAACCGCTTTCCCATAACAAGTTACTTTGTACTTTCTGTTAGCCCTAGCTGGAATATCTGTCCTAGAACTTTGCCTTATTGACTCCCTCATTTCATTCTGTTTCCTGCTCAAATGTCACCTACGCAGCTAGTTCTTCATAGTACTTGCTGTACTAATCACTACTTCACTATGTACTGTTTTCTCTTTATTTTCTGTCTTTTACATTAAAATATAGTCTATAACAGATCAAAGTAGTTACCCCTCTGTTCAAAGGTCCATCCCTCTGACCTAAAATGGAAATATGTACATACATTCAGTAAATTTTTATGTATTGAATGAATAACTTTCTTAAAATAGGTCAGAAACAAGCAGAGCTTGTTACAAGTGGCTCCCACTTCTAATTCAGAGCCTAAAGGTTACATTTCATAGCCTTAAAACACAACTTTAACCTTTCTCTGGTATCTTCCAAGTCCATTAAGAAATTTCATATTTCCTTTTCATCACATTTTTGAGCAGAAAAGCAGAAAAATGGGGGTCACTTAATTCCTCTTTCCTATGTATGCATAAAGGAGAAAGTATTTTATAAAAGGGAAGGAACAAATCACAGGTCTTCTTCACCAGAACTCTTCTCTCTGGAAGCAGAAATGAAGAGACTGGGAAAAGGAATGTGGCCCCTGTAGCCCAGTGAGCTCAGGTTTCACTCACATGGACCTCCACTTTTCTTCAAAAGTTCATCTGAGATTTTCTCTCCTACAGAAGTAGAGTCTACGTCCAGACCTGGAGTAGAAGCAGGAGTTGGGTTAGAAGGTTCAAGAGAAAAATGTGATCCATCTCTGACAGACTATAATGAAGTCTTTTTAATTCAAGGGTATGGGGGTTTGCATCAGGAAATCAGATTTTGGTGGCAGGTCAAGACAGAGTCTCCAAATAAGTTATATTAGTGAGAAAGCGGATATTTACATTTCTACCTATCTGATTCCTGTGTCTGAATTCTCAGCTATTTCAGACCTCAGAACAAGGAGAGGGCAATGATTAATTTTTACTCCTAAAACTCCAACACACTGATCTTAACTCCCTCTGTGCTAAATTGTTTCTCACTCTGAAGACAGTCATTCACTCACTCACTTTTTAATGAAAGCCTACTAAGTATAGCACCCTCCATGAACTATTTCGGACAAAAAGATACAGTATTGACCTCAAGGAATTAATAATTCTACTGGCCCCTAAAATCAGCTCTAATTCAAATTGACCATATGATACACCTGGTGGCATGCTCTTTGAATAAATATGCAAAGCACGGGATTTTTTTTTTTTTCAAACATTAGATGATTTATATTCTTTCCCATCTG
>NW_022633947.1:0-4577 GCF_010015895.1 Lontra canadensis
TACATGCACTCACACACGCAGCCAGTATGCAGCTGGTGCCAACTCTGTGCACTGGTGATGCAGCCGTGAACATGGCAAGGGACCCTCGTCCTCATGGGGCTGACATTGTGCAGGGACAACAGAGAGTGACAGAGTTAGTAATGATAGGCACCCCAGCCAGTGCAGACAGATGGCTGCAGGGGGCGGCCAGGAAGGGGGATTCAGGGTGACCAGGAGTCTCGCTGATGGGGTGAGGCTGGAAGGAGGGACAAGTCGGGGCCCAGCATCTTGCAGGCAGAGGGAACATCGAAGGCAAAGTCGTGAGAGGGGGAGAAGCATGAGTTTGTGGAGCAGCGAGGAGGCCAGTGTGGTTGGAGCCAAGTGGGAGAAGGAGAGCATGGGGGTATGTAAGGCCAGAGAGGAGGCAGGTGATGGCGAAGGGCGGGGGGCACAGATCTTCTCAGTCCTGTGCACCCCTGAGAGGACTTTGGCTCTTACTCCAAGGAAAGCGAGAGCCGCCGGGAGAAGATCTGGTTCCCATGTGAGCAGGGTCAGCTGGCAGGTGCAGGGGCAGGTGGGGCGTGGGGCCAGGGCTGGAGCAGAGAGACCGGGAGGCCAGCAGGAGGGGAAGGTGGCCTGAGCCGGCCTGTCACGGTGCTGGAGGTGAGAGGGTATCAGGCAGAGCTGGCAGGACGTGCTGCTGGGGCGAAGCAGAGCGTGGAAGGAAGGAGGATGGACGGGGCCCAGGGGTGGGCTGCAGGGTTGCGGGCGCTGCCACGAATGGAGAAGGGCAAGCTTGTGGGGTGACCTGAGCTTTCAGAGCTCCTCCGGCCGGCTGAGCAACACCGGGGAGGGGGTCAGGGTGAACAAGTAGGACCACTTAGGAGACTGGTCCCAGTCCTCCATGGAAGAATAAATCTCTCCCTGGAATTTGGTTGGTCTGGTGTTCTGCTTCCCACAGGAACAAGCAGGCTAACGGGGTTTGGGGCATGAGTCGCACAGAGAATCGAGGTTATGGAAACGACTCAGCCTTCCTGTATCCTAGGACACATTAACCTCCGTGAATCATGAAAAATCCCTTTTGTTGGTAAATTTTATTTTATAAACTTTGTGGTCACTCAGGCAAGTCACTTGGCTCCTCCAGATACGTATATTTTCATAAAAAGAGAGATTTGTTTTGATCATGACGGCAATGATGTCATCTTACCTGCAGCAACAGTGTAACTTCAGGCATTGAGAGCATGAAGAGGAAGGACACAGAGAAGCAACAGAAGTCCTGAAAATTGCACAAAGGTGCAAAGACGGCCACACACAGACTAAGAATCCAAACTTACTTGCTCTGTGTGACTTAGAAGTGGGTCCCCAAACAAATCTGATGAGCTAGAACGACCACCTAAATAATCCGATTGCATAGACTCGATTGGGATCACATCAGAGTGCATGCCCGGACTAAGGTTACCGGGATATTACACACCTTGTACTTCCATGGGCACGTGCCCCTGTGTGTGCACAGGTGACCATCCTGGGACCCACTGTGAAGTGTGATTCTTGACTTCGTGTCATTTTCCAAATGTTTGAAGCGTGCTGGACTGAAAGCCCTCAGTCTTTCCGTGATAGATTTTTCCACCACGTGCTGTACCCTTCTCTGTTCAAGACGGGGATGAACTTCAGCTTGATCAACTCAGAGCGCTGACTCTTCTCTATGCTAAAGAATCCTCGAGCTGAATTATTCCAGGAATTTCCCACACTCAAACTGTAAGCAGACAAGGCTAGAGCAAATTGCTCCCAAGTCGTGCCTTTTTCCAATGTGTTTTTTTAAGGAAACATGTTGGCACGATTGTTGAGACTAACGAAAAACATTAGCAGAGGCCGTGGGAACTGTCAGCTGAAATGTCAGTGGTGGGAACAGGAGACACCTGGAGAAGGCCCTGGGCAAGCAGAGCCCTGATGTGGGCTCAGACCTTTGCCCACCTGCAGCCTGCCCCCACCCCCATCCGTGGACCCCACTCCCAGCCAGGCCACTGCTAGTCTTGCCCTGACTCCACCCCTGGCCTGGCCCCTCCTCTTAAACTAGCCCCGCCCCCACCAGATGCACCTATATTTAACCGTGGCAGGCCCTACCAAACAGTTCCCAAGGCGTCAGAGAGCATTAAGATCTCCTTGTTTTCAACAAATGAAATGGTCCAGTCCTGCGTCCTTGCGTCTCTGTCACTGCTGCTTCCTGCCACTGTCTCATGTGGTTGGGACGGGCTGGCTCCTACCTAGACCCGCAGAGTCCAGCGGACCCCTTCCGTCCTCCGCAGGAGCCCTAGGCTCTGGGCCCCCAGCAGTGAAGGAGGCAGACAAGGTCTCCAGTCTATGATGACTGCCTGGTGGTCTTTCAGGGATTCCAGAGAAAAGAGCGTATGGGTGACCACTCCATGGGGTTACCCCTCCCAGCCATGAGCATGAGAGCCTGAGGGCACTTCCAGGTTTCATGGTTGTTTTACCCACCGCCCATCCCCCCCCACCACCAAATGGGGTGGAGGGTCAGAGGTTTATGGAAGGACTTCCAGTGAGATCATCTGAGGGGGAGGGAGTAAGTGCTCAGAGCTCCCCTGTTGATGGGACCAGCACAGTCATTGGCCAATGCAAATGGTTCCTGACAAACCGTTACATCAAACTCTGATTCCAGACCCTTCCCTACACCCAGTGAGGAGTCACAGCTCCTTCCTGACACATATCGCTTGACTCAGCCCCCGAGGAGATCCGAGCAACAAAGAAAGGCCCAGAGTTTTCTAAGTGTCCAGTGGGTTCTGTACAGATGATATCAGGATCCTCAGAAAGCTCAGATCGAGGCTGAGCACAGAAGAAGGTGGGGAGACTCACCCCCGATTATCCCACTGCCAGTGCCCAGGAGATATAAGACATGGGCTGTGACTTAAAATATTTGTTATTTGTTACTTTTTCTTGGGTATAGAACTGCAGTGTCACCTTGTACACACTTCTACCATAAAAAAAAAAAAAAACAAAAAAACTAACCTGGCGATTCACAGACCTGTACCCCTGGGGACAAAAATATATTATAAGTTTATAATAAATAAAATTAAAAAAAAAACAAAAAACTTAGTGCATAGATGAAATGTAGATTAATAACATTCATTTTGTTCTGTTCTCATACCCTTTCAGACTCTGTATTGGGGTTTTGTTTTCATCGTTGTTGTTTGTTGGGGTTTCTTGTAAGACAAGAAGACAGGGACTGACATATCCCTCCCCCAGCCACCTTGGTTACCTAAAGCAGGGCCCTGAGAGGCCGACCCTGAATGGGATTTGGCCCATCATGGGCACGGTGGAGCGCTCGGGAGCAACCAAGCAGGGAACCAGACGGGAGACTGTAGCTTTGTCAAGGTTAGTGTCCCGATGAGAATTCTCCCTCTTGGGGCTTCACCCGATTGAAAACATTCATCAAGGTAACAGCAGCCTCTTCAAGTCTGAGCGTTCTCACAGTAGAGATTCTGTGTTGAAACGTGACGGTGAAAGCGACTGCAAATTTCAGTCCTTGTAAAATGCCTTTGGTTTCTGCTGAGCTACTGACAGGGAGAGCTTAGTGACGGGGCTTCTGCGTGTGCCCTCCTTCTGAGGCCACTTGCACGTTCACGTTCCCTCACTTCTCCCAGTCTATAAGAGCGCTTTAACATGAGAGCAACTTTCACAGTCCGGTGACTCTGAGGAGAAGTCATCTTATAACTTTTAATTAGTAGAACCATCATGCAAGACAGATTTTAAGGAAAAATTATAGGAAAATCGCCCATGTAATAGTAGTTATGGGTGTGTGTAGGTTAAGACGGGAGCTTTGGGATTGAGGAGATCCATATTCAAATCCTGACTCCCTTGTATACCTGCCACGTGACCTCAGGGAAGACACTAACCCAAGGACATCACTTACCTGACTATGTCACTTCCCTAAGGAGCCCACTTACCTGAGTGGTCAGTTACCTGAGAGCATCCCGTATCTGAAAGTTCACTTACGTGAGGAGTCACCTACCTGAGAGGACATTTACCTGTGGAAGTCATCTACCTCAGAGGACACTTACCTGAAGAGGTCGCCTACCTGAGAGGTCATCTACCTGAGGAGGTCACCTATCTTCTCTGAACCAGTTTCTCTCAGTTCAAGGATGGTCATGAAGGTTCAAAGTCAAAACATAAGGCCTTGCTTCTCAAAGTGTGGTCCACAGCCCAGCAACGTCTTCCTCGCCTAGAAGCGTCCAGAAAATGCAGAATGTCAGGTCCCATCTAGGTCCCACTGAAGGGACACAAGCTTTGGCCAGACCCCTGGGTGGCTCACGTGTGCACTGGAGGTGATGCGTTGTCTCAGAGCACCGAGCAGGCCGCCAGGAGCCCGGACGGGCTGGGCATTGACGCAGCTGCCTCAGGGTTAGACTGATCTCGCTTAACAAACTTCTTCCTCTTTTGCAGTTTTCCTGCTGGTTCACGTCACTTCACAGTTACGTGCAGCCCGCTGAGTGGTTGCCCCAGGCCCCCTGCCCTGTCCCCCCATCCCGACTGTCGCCTGCATCCTGCCGTCAGGAGAGAGCCCTCGGGGAGCACCCTTCCATGTA
>NW_022633948.1:0-4577 GCF_010015895.1 Lontra canadensis
TACATGCACTCACACACGCAGCCAGTATGCAGCTGGTGCCAACTCTGTGCACTGGTGATGCAGCCGTGAACATGGCAAGGGACCCTCGTCCTCATGGGGCTGACATTGTGCAGGGACAACAGAGAGTGACAGAGTTAGTAATGATAGGCACCCCAGCCAGTGCAGACAGATGGCTGCAGGGGGCGGCCAGGAAGGGGGATTCAGGGTGACCAGGAGTCTCGCTGATGGGGTGAGGCTGGAAGGAGGGACAAGTCGGGGCCCAGCATCTTGCAGGCAGAGGGAACATCGAAGGCAAAGTCGTGAGAGGGGGAGAAGCATGAGTTTGTGGAGCAGCGAGGAGGCCAGTGTGGTTGGAGCCAAGTGGGAGAAGGAGAGCATGGGGGTATGTAAGGCCAGAGAGGAGGCAGGTGATGGCGAAGGGCGGGGGGCACAGATCTTCTCAGTCCTGTGCACCCCTGAGAGGACTTTGGCTCTTACTCCAAGGAAAGCGAGAGCCGCCGGGAGAAGATCTGGTTCCCATGTGAGCAGGGTCAGCTGGCAGGTGCAGGGGCAGGTGGGGCGTGGGGCCAGGGCTGGAGCAGAGAGACCGGGAGGCCAGCAGGAGGGGAAGGTGGCCTGAGCCGGCCTGTCACGGTGCTGGAGGTGAGAGGGTATCAGGCAGAGCTGGCAGGACGTGCTGCTGGGGCGAAGCAGAGCGTGGAAGGAAGGAGGATGGACGGGGCCCAGGGGTGGGCTGCAGGGTTGCGGGCGCTGCCACGAATGGAGAAGGGCAAGCTTGTGGGGTGACCTGAGCTTTCAGAGCTCCTCCGGCCGGCTGAGCAACACCGGGGAGGGGGTCAGGGTGAACAAGTAGGACCACTTAGGAGACTGGTCCCAGTCCTCCATGGAAGAATAAATCTCTCCCTGGAATTTGGTTGGTCTGGTGTTCTGCTTCCCACAGGAACAAGCAGGCTAACGGGGTTTGGGGCATGAGTCGCACAGAGAATCGAGGTTATGGAAACGACTCAGCCTTCCTGTATCCTAGGACACATTAACCTCCGTGAATCATGAAAAATCCCTTTTGTTGGTAAATTTTATTTTATAAACTTTGTGGTCACTCAGGCAAGTCACTTGGCTCCTCCAGATACGTATATTTTCATAAAAAGAGAGATTTGTTTTGATCATGACGGCAATGATGTCATCTTACCTGCAGCAACAGTGTAACTTCAGGCATTGAGAGCATGAAGAGGAAGGACACAGAGAAGCAACAGAAGTCCTGAAAATTGCACAAAGGTGCAAAGACGGCCACACACAGACTAAGAATCCAAACTTACTTGCTCTGTGTGACTTAGAAGTGGGTCCCCAAACAAATCTGATGAGCTAGAACGACCACCTAAATAATCCGATTGCATAGACTCGATTGGGATCACATCAGAGTGCATGCCCGGACTAAGGTTACCGGGATATTACACACCTTGTACTTCCATGGGCACGTGCCCCTGTGTGTGCACAGGTGACCATCCTGGGACCCACTGTGAAGTGTGATTCTTGACTTCGTGTCATTTTCCAAATGTTTGAAGCGTGCTGGACTGAAAGCCCTCAGTCTTTCCGTGATAGATTTTTCCACCACGTGCTGTACCCTTCTCTGTTCAAGACGGGGATGAACTTCAGCTTGATCAACTCAGAGCGCTGACTCTTCTCTATGCTAAAGAATCCTCGAGCTGAATTATTCCAGGAATTTCCCACACTCAAACTGTAAGCAGACAAGGCTAGAGCAAATTGCTCCCAAGTCGTGCCTTTTTCCAATGTGTTTTTTTAAGGAAACATGTTGGCACGATTGTTGAGACTAACGAAAAACATTAGCAGAGGCCGTGGGAACTGTCAGCTGAAATGTCAGTGGTGGGAACAGGAGACACCTGGAGAAGGCCCTGGGCAAGCAGAGCCCTGATGTGGGCTCAGACCTTTGCCCACCTGCAGCCTGCCCCCACCCCCATCCGTGGACCCCACTCCCAGCCAGGCCACTGCTAGTCTTGCCCTGACTCCACCCCTGGCCTGGCCCCTCCTCTTAAACTAGCCCCGCCCCCACCAGATGCACCTATATTTAACCGTGGCAGGCCCTACCAAACAGTTCCCAAGGCGTCAGAGAGCATTAAGATCTCCTTGTTTTCAACAAATGAAATGGTCCAGTCCTGCGTCCTTGCGTCTCTGTCACTGCTGCTTCCTGCCACTGTCTCATGTGGTTGGGACGGGCTGGCTCCTACCTAGACCCGCAGAGTCCAGCGGACCCCTTCCGTCCTCCGCAGGAGCCCTAGGCTCTGGGCCCCCAGCAGTGAAGGAGGCAGACAAGGTCTCCAGTCTATGATGACTGCCTGGTGGTCTTTCAGGGATTCCAGAGAAAAGAGCGTATGGGTGACCACTCCATGGGGTTACCCCTCCCAGCCATGAGCATGAGAGCCTGAGGGCACTTCCAGGTTTCATGGTTGTTTTACCCACCGCCCATCCCCCCCCACCACCAAATGGGGTGGAGGGTCAGAGGTTTATGGAAGGACTTCCAGTGAGATCATCTGAGGGGGAGGGAGTAAGTGCTCAGAGCTCCCCTGTTGATGGGACCAGCACAGTCATTGGCCAATGCAAATGGTTCCTGACAAACCGTTACATCAAACTCTGATTCCAGACCCTTCCCTACACCCAGTGAGGAGTCACAGCTCCTTCCTGACACATATCGCTTGACTCAGCCCCCGAGGAGATCCGAGCAACAAAGAAAGGCCCAGAGTTTTCTAAGTGTCCAGTGGGTTCTGTACAGATGATATCAGGATCCTCAGAAAGCTCAGATCGAGGCTGAGCACAGAAGAAGGTGGGGAGACTCACCCCCGATTATCCCACTGCCAGTGCCCAGGAGATATAAGACATGGGCTGTGACTTAAAATATTTGTTATTTGTTACTTTTTCTTGGGTATAGAACTGCAGTGTCACCTTGTACACACTTCTACCATAAAAAAAAAAAAAAACAAAAAAACTAACCTGGCGATTCACAGACCTGTACCCCTGGGGACAAAAATATATTATAAGTTTATAATAAATAAAATTAAAAAAAAAACAAAAAACTTAGTGCATAGATGAAATGTAGATTAATAACATTCATTTTGTTCTGTTCTCATACCCTTTCAGACTCTGTATTGGGGTTTTGTTTTCATCGTTGTTGTTTGTTGGGGTTTCTTGTAAGACAAGAAGACAGGGACTGACATATCCCTCCCCCAGCCACCTTGGTTACCTAAAGCAGGGCCCTGAGAGGCCGACCCTGAATGGGATTTGGCCCATCATGGGCACGGTGGAGCGCTCGGGAGCAACCAAGCAGGGAACCAGACGGGAGACTGTAGCTTTGTCAAGGTTAGTGTCCCGATGAGAATTCTCCCTCTTGGGGCTTCACCCGATTGAAAACATTCATCAAGGTAACAGCAGCCTCTTCAAGTCTGAGCGTTCTCACAGTAGAGATTCTGTGTTGAAACGTGACGGTGAAAGCGACTGCAAATTTCAGTCCTTGTAAAATGCCTTTGGTTTCTGCTGAGCTACTGACAGGGAGAGCTTAGTGACGGGGCTTCTGCGTGTGCCCTCCTTCTGAGGCCACTTGCACGTTCACGTTCCCTCACTTCTCCCAGTCTATAAGAGCGCTTTAACATGAGAGCAACTTTCACAGTCCGGTGACTCTGAGGAGAAGTCATCTTATAACTTTTAATTAGTAGAACCATCATGCAAGACAGATTTTAAGGAAAAATTATAGGAAAATCGCCCATGTAATAGTAGTTATGGGTGTGTGTAGGTTAAGACGGGAGCTTTGGGATTGAGGAGATCCATATTCAAATCCTGACTCCCTTGTATACCTGCCACGTGACCTCAGGGAAGACACTAACCCAAGGACATCACTTACCTGACTATGTCACTTCCCTAAGGAGCCCACTTACCTGAGTGGTCAGTTACCTGAGAGCATCCCGTATCTGAAAGTTCACTTACGTGAGGAGTCACCTACCTGAGAGGACATTTACCTGTGGAAGTCATCTACCTCAGAGGACACTTACCTGAAGAGGTCGCCTACCTGAGAGGTCATCTACCTGAGGAGGTCACCTATCTTCTCTGAACCAGTTTCTCTCAGTTCAAGGATGGTCATGAAGGTTCAAAGTCAAAACATAAGGCCTTGCTTCTCAAAGTGTGGTCCACAGCCCAGCAACGTCTTCCTCGCCTAGAAGCGTCCAGAAAATGCAGAATGTCAGGTCCCATCTAGGTCCCACTGAAGGGACACAAGCTTTGGCCAGACCCCTGGGTGGCTCACGTGTGCACTGGAGGTGATGCGTTGTCTCAGAGCACCGAGCAGGCCGCCAGGAGCCCGGACGGGCTGGGCATTGACGCAGCTGCCTCAGGGTTAGACTGATCTCGCTTAACAAACTTCTTCCTCTTTTGCAGTTTTCCTGCTGGTTCACGTCACTTCACAGTTACGTGCAGCCCGCTGAGTGGTTGCCCCAGGCCCCCTGCCCTGTCCCCCCATCCCGACTGTCGCCTGCATCCTGCCGTCAGGAGAGAGCCCTCGGGGAGCACCCTTCCATGTA
>NW_022633949.1:0-4575 GCF_010015895.1 Lontra canadensis
CCATATTGGGGAAATTCTCTCCAATAATTCTCTCCAATATACCTTCTGCTCCCCTCTCTCTTTCTTCTTCTTCTGGAATCCCAATTATTCTAATGTTGTTTCGTCTTATGGTGTCACTTATCTCTCGAATTCTGCCCTCGTGGTCCAGTAGCTGTTTGTCCCTCTTTTGCTCAGCTTCTTTATTTTCTGTCATTTGGTCTTCCATATCGCTAATTCTTTCTTCTGCCTCATTTATCCTAGCAGTGAGAGCCTCCATTTTTGATTGCACCTCATTAATAGCTTTTTTTATTTCAACTTGATTAGATTTTAGTTCTTTTATTTCTCCAGAAAGGGCTTTTATATCTCCCGAGAGGGTTTCTCTAATATCTTCCATGCCTTTTTCGAGCCCGGCTAGAACCTTGAGAATCGTCATTCTGAACTCTAGATCTGACATATTACCAATGTCTGTATTGATTAGGTCCCTAGCCTTTGGTACTGCCTCTTGTTCTTTTTTTTGTGGTGAATTTTTCCTCCTTGTCATTTTGTCCAGATAAGAGTTTATGAAGGAACAAGTAAAATACTAAAAGGGTGGCAACAACCCCAGGAAAATATGCTTTAGCCAAATCAGAAGAGATCCCAAATCGTGAGGGGTGGGGAAGGGGATATAAAGAGGTTCAGAAAGAAAAAAAGAAAAGAAAAAAAAGAAAAAAGAAAAAAGAAACAAATAAAGAAAGAAAACCAATAATGAAAAAATATAAAAAGGAAAAAAATATATATATATTAGATGAACTAGTTAAAAAACGTTAAAAAAGAAAAGGGTAAAAGTTAAAAAAATTTAGCAGAAGAAGAGAAAAAAAATTGAAAAAGAAAAAAAAAACATTAAATTAACTGCAAGGCTAAAGAATCATGGGGAGAAAGCCATGAGTTCCGTGCTTTGCTTTCGCCTCCTCTGGAATTCTGCTGCTCTCCTTGGTGTTGAAACTGCACTCCTTGGTAGGTGAACTTGGTCCTGGCTGGGTTTCTTGTTGATCTTCGGGGGAGGGGCCTGTTGTAGTGATTCTCAAGTGTCTTTGCCCCAGGCGGAGTTGCACCGCCCTTACCAGGGTCCGGGCTGAGTAATCCGCTCGGGTTTGCTTTCGGGAGCTTTTGTTCCCTGTGCGCTTTCCGTAGAGTCCGGAGGACGGGAACGAAGATGGCGGCCGCCCAGTCTCCGGCCCGGAGGAGCCGAGAGTCCGGGGCCCCACTCCTCAGTGCGCCCTCAGAGAACAGCGCCCAATTGCTCCCTTCACCCTGGCCTCCGGCCGCACTCCGAGCTGACGGAGCCTGAGACCGGTTCAAGGTAAATCCGAGTTTAGAGCTCACTCCTCGGCTCTGTCTCTGTAGCCGGCTTCCCGGTTCTAATATCTGTAAGCTCTGCGACACTCAGACACCCCCGATCCTTCTGTGACCCTGCGGGACCTGAGGCCACGCTGACCCCGCGTGCGCTTTACCCCAGTTAAGCCTCTGGAGCGATGTCCCTCAGCGGAACAGACTTTTAAAAGTCCCGATTTTGTGCTCCGTTGCTCCGCCGCTTGCCGGGAGCCGGCCCCTCCCCCTGCGGTCTATCTTCCCATCGCTTTGGATTCACTTCACCGCCAGTCCTACCTTTCAGAAAGTGGTTGATTTTCTGTTTCTAGTATTGCTGTTCTTTTCTTCGATCTCCCGTTGGATTTGTAGGTGTTTGCAATCTTTAGATAAGCTATCTAGCTGATCTCCCGCAACCTGAAGTAGTCTCAGCCTGCTACTTCTCCGCCATCTTGACTCCTCACTCACTCCTTCATATATTCTTATCTGGATAAAATGGCAAGGCGGAAAAACTCACCAAAAAAAAAAAAAAAGGGGGGAGGGGGAGAGAGAGAAAGGGAGAGAACAAGAGGCAGTACTGAAGGCCAGGGACCTAATCAATACGGACATTGGTAATATGTCAGATCTAGAGTTCAAAATGATGATACTCAAGGTGCTATCTAGGCTTGAAAAAGGCATGGAAGGTATTAGAGAAACCCTGTCTGGAGAAATAAAAGCCATTTCTGGAGAAATAAAAGAACTAAAATCTAACCAACCTGAAATCAAAAAAGTTATTAATGAGGTGCAATAAGAAATGGAGGCTCTTACTGGTAGGATAAATGAGGCAGAAGAGAGAATTAGTGATATAGAAGACCAAATGATAGAGAATAAAGAAGCTGAATAAAAGAGAGACAAACAACTATTGGACCACAAAGGGATAATTCAAAAGATAAGTGATACAATAAGACGAACATTAGAAAAAATGGGTTTCCAGAAGAAGAAGAAAGACAGAGGGGAGGAGAAGGTATATTGGAGAGAATTATTGTAGACAATTTCCCTCATATGGCAAAGGGAACAAGCATCAAAATCCAGGAGGCACAGAGAATGCCCCTCAAAATCAATAAGAATAGGTCTACACCCCATCATCTAATAGTGAAACTTGAAAGTCTTAGTGACAAAGAGAAAATCCTGAAAGCAGCCTGGGAAAAGAAGTCAGTAACATAAAATGGTAAAAATATTAGATTGGCAATAGACTTATCCACAGAGACCTGGCAGGCCAGAAAAAACTGGCATGATATATTAAGAGCACTAAACTAGAAAACATGCAGCCAAGAATACTATATCCAGCTAGACTATCATTGAAAATAGAGGGAGAGATAAAAAGCTTCCAGGACAAACAAAAACTAAAAGAATGTGTAAACACCAAACCAGCTCTACAGGAAATATTGAAAGGGTCCTCTAAGCAAAGGGAGAGCCTAAATGTAGTAGACCAGAAAGGAACAGAGACAATATACAGTAATAGTCACCTTACAGGCAATACAATTGCTCTAAATTCATATCTCTCAATAGTTACCCTGAATGATAATGGGATAAATGCCCCAATCAAAAGACACAGGGGATCAGAATGGATAAAAAAGCAAAACCCATTAATATGCTGTCTACAAGAAACTCATTTTAGATGAAAAGATGTCTCCAGATTTAAAATGAAGGGGTTGAAAACAATTCACGATGCTAATGGACATCAGAAGAAAGCTGGGGTGGCAATCTTTATATCAGATCAATTAGATTTTAAGCCAAAGACTATAATAATAGATGAGGAAGGACTCTATAACATACTCAAAGGATCTGTCCAACAAGAAGATCTAACACTTTTAAATATTGATGCCCCTAACATGGGAACAGCCAACTATAAATACCAATTAATAACAAAATCAAAGAAACACATCAAAAATAATCCAATAATAGTAGGGGACTTTAACACCCCCTCACTGAAATGGACATATCATCCAAGCAAAAGATCAACAAGGAAATAAAGGCCTTAAATGACACACTGGACAAGATGGACATCACAGATATAGTCAGAACATTCCATCCCAAAGCAATAGAATGCCATTCTTCTCTAGCGCACATGGAACATTCTCCAGAATAGATCCTAGGTCATAAATTAGGTCTCAACCAGTATTAAAAGATTGGGATCATTCCCTGCACATTTTGAGACCACAATGCTCTAGAGGTAAAACTCAATCACAACAGAAAATTTGGAAAGAACCCAAATACATGGAGACTAAAGAGCATCCTCTCAAGAATGAATGGGTCAACCAGGAAATTAAAGAAGGGTTGAAAAAAATTCATGGAAACAAATGATAATGAAAACACAACCATTCAAAATCTGTGGGACACAGCAAAGGCAGTTCTGAGAGGAAAATATATAGCGATACAAGCCTTTCTCAAGAAACAAGAAAGGTCTCAAATACACAATTTAACCCTACACCTAAAGGAGCTGGAGAAAGAACAACAAAGAAAGCCTAAACCCAACAGGGGAAGAGAAATAATAGAGATCAGAGCAGAAATCAATGAAATAGAAACAAACAAACAAAACAAAACAAAACAAAACAAAACAAAAAGAACAAATCAACGAAACTAGGAGCTGGTTCTTTGAAAGAATTAATAAGATTGATAAACCCCTGGCCTGACTTATCAAAAAGAAAAGAGAAAGGACCCAAATAAATAAAATCATGAATGAAAGAGGAGAGATCACAACTAACACCAAAGAAATACAGACAATTATAAGAACATACTATGAGCAACTCCATGCCAACAAATTTGACAATCTGGAAGAAATGGATGCATTCCTAGAGACATATAAACTACCACAACTGAGCCAGGAAGAAATAGAAAGCCTGAACAGACCCATAACCAGTAAGGAGATTGAAACAGTCATCATAAATCTCCAAACAAACAAAAGCCCAGGACCAGACGGCTTGCCAGGGGAATTCTACCAAACATTTAAAGAAGAACTAATTCCTATTCTCCTGAACCTGTTCCAAAAAATAGAAAGGGAATGAAAACTTCCAAAGTCATTTTATGAGGCCAGCATCACCTTGATCCCAAAACCAGACATGGATCCCATCAAAAAAGAGATCTACAGACCAATATAATTGATGAACACAGATGTGAAAATTCTCACCAAAATACTAGCCAATAGGATTCAACAGTACATTAAAACGATTATTCACCACGACCAAGTGGGATTTATTCCAGGGCTGCAAGGTT
>NW_022633950.1:0-5340 GCF_010015895.1 Lontra canadensis
CAGGATCAGAGGGCTTCTCAGGTGAATTCATCTAAATTTTTAAAGAAGAGTTAATACCTATTCTTCCTAAACTGTTCCAAAAAATAGAAAAAGAAGTAAAACTTCCAAACTCATTGTATGAGGCCAGCATTACCCTGATACAAAACCAGATAAAGATTCTACTAAAAGATAACTACAGGCTAATATCCCTGAGGTACATAAATGCAAAAATTCTCAGTGAAATACTAGCAAACAAAATCCAACAACACACCAAAAAAATCATACAACATGATAAAGCAGGGTTTATTCCTGAGTTGTGAGGGTGGTTCAGTATTTGCAAATCAATCAATGTGATAGATCACATTAATAAGAGAAAGGAAATGAACTATATGATTATTTCAATAGATGATGGAAAAACATTTGAAAAACCACAACGTATACTGATCATGAAATTGCTCAACAAAGTAGTTTAGAGAGAACACGAGCTCAACATCATAAAGGCCATTTAGAAAAATCCCACAGCTAACATGATCCTCAATAGGGAAAACCTGAGAGTTTTTCCTCTATGGCCAGGAACATGAGAGGGATGCCCAATCAAACAACTGTTACTTTACATAATACTTCATATTGGCAAAGAAGAAGTAAAACTTTGACTATTTGTAAATGACGTGATATTCTATACAGAAAACTTATCACCACAAAAAAAAAAAACTGCTAGCATGAATACACAAATTTAACAAAGTCTCAGGATACAAAATCAAGGTAGAGAAATCAGTTGCATTTCTATACACCAATAAAGAAGCAGCAGAAAGAGAAATTAAGAAAAAAAGCCATTTATAATTGCCCCTAAAATAATAAGATACCCAGGAGTAAACCTAATCAAAGAAGTGAAGGATCTGTACCTTGAAAACTATAAAACTCTGATGAAAAGAATTTAATAGGATACAAAGAAATGGAAAGATATTCCATGCTTTTGGACTGGAAGAATAAATGTTATTAAAATGTCTATCCTACCCAAAGCAATGTAAACATTCAATGCATTCTCTATCAAAATAGCAACAGCGTTTTTCATAGAGCTAAAACAAATCATCCTAAAATATGTATGGAAACAAAAAATACCTCAGATAGCCAAAGAAATCTTGAAAAACAAAAGAAAAGCTTGAGACATCAAAATTCCAGGCTTCAAGATATATTATAAAGGTGTAGTAATAAAAAAAAATTATGGTACTGGCATAAAAATAGCCATACAGATCAATAGAAAAAAAAATAGAAAACCCAGAAATGAACCCACAACTATATGGTCAATTACGCTTTGACAAAGAAGGAAATAATATCAAATAGGAAAAAGACAGGTTTTTCAACACATGATGGTAGGAAAACTGGACAGCAACATGAAAAAGAACTAAACTACCACTGTTTGACACCATACACAAAAATAAATTCAAAATACATTAAAAACCTAAACGTGAGACACGAGGTCATTAAAATCCTAAAAAAGAATACAGGCAGGAAGTTACTTTCCATCAGACCTTGCAACTTTTTATAGATACGTCTCCTGAGACAGGGGAAACAAAAGCAAAAATAAACTACCTCAGAACAAAAACTTCTACACAGGGAAGGAAACAGTCCACAAAACTATACGGAAACCTATAGAATGGAAGAAGATATTTGCAAATGACATAACTAATAAAGGGCTCACATCTCAACTATATAAAGAACTTATAAAACTTAACATCCAAAAACAAATATTCCAATTAAAATTTGACAGAATATATAAAAATACATCTCTCCAGAGAAAATATACAGATGGTCAACAGACATACAAAGATGTTCGTTCACCATCAGTGAAATGCAAATCAAAACTACAATGAGATATCACCTTACACCTATCAGAATGGCTAAAATCAACAACACAAGAAAAAATAGGCGTTTGTGAGGATGTGGAGAAAAAGTCAACCTCTAACACTGTTTGTGGGAATTCAAACTGGTGCAGTAACTGTGGAAAACAGTATGGAGACTCCTGAAAAAGTAAAAAATAGAGCTACCTTACGATCCAGCAATTATACTACTTGGTAATTACCCAAAGAATACAAAAGAAAAACTAATCCAAAGGGATATATGCACCCTTATTTTTGTAGCAGCATTATTTACAATAACCAAATTATGGGAAAAGCCCAAATATCCATCAAATGATGAATAAAGAAAGAAAAGGTGGTGTGTATATACAATGGAATATTGTGCAGCCATCAAAAAGAATGAAATCTTACCATTTGCAATGATGTGATTGGAGCTAGAGTGGATTGTGCTAAGTAAACCAAGTCAGTCAGAGAAAGGAAAATACCATATGATTTCACTCATCTGTAGAATTTAAAAAACAAAGTAGATGAGGGCACCTGGGTGGATCAGTGGGTGAAAGCATCTGTCTTCAGCTCAGGTCATGATCTCAGGGTCCTGGGATCGAGCTCTGTGCCAGGCTCTCTGCTCAGCTGGGAGCTTGCTTCCCCCTATCCCTGTCTGCCTCTCTGCCTACTTGTATCTCTGTCTGTCAAATAAATAAATAAAATCTTTAAAAAAAAGAAACAAAGTAGATGAACAATGGGGAAATAAACAACAACAACAACAACAAAGAGAATGACAGAGAGAGGGAGGCAAACCATAAGAGAGACTCTTAACTACAGAGAACAAACTAAGCTTTGTTGAAGAGGAGGAGGATGGGGTCGGGTTGAGTGTTGGATATTAAGGCAAACACTTGTGATCAGCACAGTGTATTGTGTATAACTGTTGAATTACTACTCCTGAAACTAAATATACTATCTGTTAACTAACTAGAATTTAAATAAAAACTTGAGGGGTTCCTGGGTGGCCCAGTCATTAGGCATCTGCCTTCAGCTCAGGTCATGATCCCAGGGACCTGGGATTGAGCCCCGCATCGGGCTCCCCAGGAAGCCTCCTTCTCCCTCTCCCACTCCCCCTGCTTGTGTTCCCTCTCTAGATGTGTCACTGTCAAATAAATAAATAAAACCTTAAAAAAAGAAAGCTTGAAACATTAAAAAAAATTACACCTAAAGCTAATATAATATTGTATATCAACAATACTTGAAATTTTTTCTAAATTGCATGAAATATGTAAAACATTAACCCAACCATCTACCTGTCAAAGATAAGTGCATACACACAGAATATACACAGACACACCCAATTCAACAAACTCTATCATATGTGGCTAAAAGTTATGTTAAGAATCTTAAAAACATTCAAAACTAAGGACAATGCATATAGAGAGGAAAATATATATTCAGAATAATCTGATTCCTCTTTTAATGTTAAAATAGTTAAACAAAAACAGTAGTGTGTATTTTATAAAACATGTGAAATTTTAATATATTACAAGACTAACAGAAAGGTTAAGAAAGTAAATAGTAACATATGTATTGCGTTTGAAATAATAATATTTATACACTAAGGTATAGATTAATAGGTTAAAACTTACATAGAATTCCCTAGAGCTCCAAAAGGTGTTCTGGAGAATATATGAACATGGCAAATATATACAACAAATAAGATAAAAATGAGCATAAAATAAGATATTAAAAACATTTAATTAACCCAAGAGATATTGTCCATACTGGATGCACCAATTTACATTCTCCACACCCTTGCCAACACTTGTTATTTTTTTCTTTAATAATAGCCAATCTGACAGATGTGAGGTGATTAGAATTTTTATTATAAGCTTATTTACTTAATATGAAATATTTTATAGTTCAGTTCACATTTTATGTTTATTTCTCTATCTGTAAAATCCGCAGCTTCTGTTTACTTTACTACTTTATTTACATTACATCCCTTGTAATTCTATCAACTTTTATATATTTCATACCTGAAATTTTGTGTGCACAAAAAATTAGAATTTATTTACTTGTCTCCCTGCTCCTCTTATCCACATTTAAGTTCACTCCTCAAACTCCATAATTATAAAAATTGAAATTACTATTTTGTTTCTTATTAAATTCTGATACTCAAATTGCTACAGACGACAGATATATTATGAAGCTTTTGTGATTAGCCAATTTCTAGCATTGCAGGAATGGATTAATTTAAGAGCAGAACATGCTGATGTCAGCTCCTGAGGTACACTGAAGTGTGTATGCATGTGTCTGTGTGTGTGTAGTTGGGGGCACGTATTTCATGGAGCACTGGGGGTGGTGTAGAAACAATGACACTTTGAACACTGAGAAAATAAAATAAAAATTTAAAATAGGTATTGATAAGATAAAATAATTCAAAAAGGTTAAAAAAGGAAAGTGGAATAATTTAAAAAGTAGAATAAGAAAAAATAAAATTGAAGAAATTTAACTTTGAATGGCTAAAGAATCATGGGGAAAGAGCCATTAATCCTAAGGGCTTTATCTCCCTAACACTGGTGTTTTGTAGTTCTCTTTGTAATGAGTAAACTTGGTCTTGGCTGAATGTTCTTGCTGATAATCTGGGGAAGGGGCCTGTTGCCATTATACTCAAGTCTCTTTGGCTGAGGTAGAATTGTACCACCCTTGCCAGGGACCAGGCTAAGTAATCTGCTTGGTTTTCTCTTGGCAGCTTTTATTCCCTGAAAACTTTCCGTATTGCTTTGGAGGAGGAGAATGAAGGTGGCGAGTTACCAATCTCTGACCTGGAGGAGCAAAGAGCTCAGGGCGCCACACCTCATTGTGCCCTCAGAGAAGAGTAGTCAATCATCCCTCTCTCCCTGGTCTCTAGCCACAGTCTGAGCTCACCCAGTGTGTGACTGAGCTTTTCTATTTCTGGCTCACAGCCCTACTTGGAGTCTCCAAACCCAGCAGATTCCTGCAGAGTGCTCCCATTGTGCTCCTCCTGGTGGAGGAAGGAGGGGTCTCCCCAGTCTACAAGTTGTGGGGTCCTTTCTCAAAGAGCAGTGGCCTAGCTTTGCCTCATATCATGGTTTAAGGTAACCCTGAGCTGAAAGCCCACTCCTCAGCTTCATCTCTGTGGCTGGCTTCCCCACTCTGATACCTGGGAGCTCTGCCACACTTAGGCACCCCTGGTCTTTCTGTGACCATGCACGTCCTGAGACCATAGAGTTCCAGTGAGGGTTCCATTCCCTGCTTAGCCTCTGGAGTGGAGCAGACTTCTAAAAGTTCCGATTTTTCTTTCTCCAGTGCTTTACTGCTTGCCAGGAGCTGGCCCCTCCTTTCATGGTCTATCTTCGCGTGTATTGCCTTGAATTCACTTCTCTGTATGGCTACCTTCCAGAAAGTGGTTACTTTTCTGTTCCTCGAATTGCTGCTCTTTTTTTCTTCAATATCTTGTTGAGGCTATAAGTATTCAGAATGGTTTAATAACTAT
>NW_022633951.1:0-4571 GCF_010015895.1 Lontra canadensis
ATATTGAAAGGGGTCCTCTAAGCAAAGAGAGAGCCTAAAAGTAGTAGATCAGAAAGGAACAGAAACAATATACAATAACAGTCACCTTACAGGCAATACAATGGCACTAAATTCATCTCTCTCAATAGTTACCCTGAATGTTAATGGGCTAAATGCCCCAATCAAAAGACACAGGGTATCAGAATGGATAAAAAAACAAAACCCATCTATATGTTGCCTACAAGAAACTCATTTTAAACCCGAAGACACCTTCAGATTTAAAGTGAGGGGGTGGAAAATAATTTAAAATGCTAATGGACATCAGAAGAAAGCAGGAGTGGCAATCCTTATATCAGATCACTTAGATTTTAAACCAAAGACTATAATAAGAGATGAAGAAGGACACTATATCATACTCAAAGGATCTGTCCAACAAGAAGATCTAACAATTATAAATATCTATGCCCCTAACGTGGGAGCAGCCAACTATATAAACCAATTAATAACAAAATCAAAGAAACACATTGACAATAATATAATAATAGTAGGGAACTTTAACACTCCCCTCACTGAAATGGACAGATCATCCATGCAAAAGATCAACAAGGAAATAAAGGCGTTAAATGACACACTGGACCAGATGGACATCACAGATATATTCAGAACATTTCATCCCAAAGCAACAGAATACACATTCTTCTCTAGTGCACATGGAACATTCTCCAGAATAGATCACATCCTTGGTACTAAATCAGGTCTCAACCAGTATCAAAAGATTGGGATCATTCCCTGCATATTTTCAGACCACAATGCTCTGAAGCTAGAACTCAATCGCAAGAGGAAATTTGGAAAGAACCCAAATACATGGCGACTAAACAGCATCCTTCTAAAGAATGAATGGGTCAACCAGGAAATTAAAGAAGAATTGAAAAAAAATCATGGAAACAAATGATAATGAAAATACAACAGTTCAAAATATGTGGGACACAACAAAGGCAGTCCTGAGAGGAAAATATATAGTGGTACAAGCCTTTCTCAAGAAACAAGAAAGGTCTCAGGTACACAACCTAACCCTACACCTAAAGGAGCTGGAGAAAGAACAAGAAAGAAACCCTAAACCCAGCAGGAGAAGAGAAATCATAAAGATCAGAGCAGAAATCAATGAAATAGAAACCAAAAAAACAATAGAACAAATCAACGAAACTAGGAGCTGGTTCTTAGAAAGAATTGATAAGATTGATAAGCCCCTGGCCAGACTTATCAAAAAGAAAAGAGAAAGGACCCAAATAAATAAAATCATGAATGAAAGAGGAGAGATCGCAACTAACACCAAAGAAATACAGACAATTATAAGAACATATTATGAGCAACTCTATGCCAACAAATTTGACAATCTGGAAGAAATGGATGCATTCCTAGAGACATATAAACTACCACAACTGAACCTGGAAGAAATAGAAAGCCTGAACAGACCCATAACCAGTAAGGAGATTGAAACAGTCATCAAAAATCTCCAAACAAACAAAAGCCCAGGGCCAGACGGCTTCCCGGGGGAATTCTACCAAACATTTAAAGAAGAACTAATTCCTATTCTCCTGAGACTGTTCCAAAAAATAGAAATGGAAGGAAAACTTCCAAACTCATTTTATGAGGCCAGCCTCACCTTGATCCCCAAACCAGACAAGGATCCCATCAAAAAAGAGAACTACAGACCAATATCCTTAATGAACACAGATGCAAAAATTCTCACCAAAATACTAGCCAATAGGATTCAACAGTACATTAAAAGGATTATTCACCACGACCAATTGGGATTTATTCCAGGGCTGCAAGGTTGGTTCAACATCCGCAAATCAATCAATGTGATACAACACATTAATAAAAGAAAAAACAGGAACCATATGATACTCTCCATAGATGCTGAAAAAGCATTTGACAAAGTACAGCATCCCTTCCTGATCAAAACTCTTCAAAGTGTAGGGATAGAGGGCACATACCTCAATATTATCAAAGCCATCTATGAAAAACCCATCGCAAATATCATTCTCAATGGAGAAAAACTGAAAGCTTTTCCGCTAAGGTCAGGAACACGGCAGGGATGTCCGTTATCACCACTGCTATTCAACATAGTACTAGAAGTCCTAGCCTCAGCAATCAGACAACAAAAAGAAATTAAAGGCATCCAAATCGGCAAAGAAGAAGTCAAACTATCACTCTTCGCAGATGATATGATACTATATGTGGAAAACCCAAAAGACTCCACTCCAAAACTGCTAGAACTTGTACAGGAATTCAGTAAAGTGTCAGGATATAAAATCAATGCACAGAAATCAGTAGCATTTCTCTACACCAACAACAAGACAGAAGAAAGAGAAATTAAGGAGTCCATCCCATTTACAATTGCACCCAAAACTATAAGATACCTAGGAATAAATCTAACCAAAGAGACTAAGAATCTATACACAGAAAACTATAAAGGACTCATGAAAGAAATTGAGGAAGACACAAAGAAATGGAAAAATGTTCCATGCTCCTGGATTGGAAGAACAAATATTGTGAAAATGTCTCTGCTACCTAAAGCAATCTACACATTTAATGCAATTCCTATCAAAATACCATCCATTTTTTTCAAAGAAATGGAACAAATAATCCTAAAATTTATATGGAACCAGAAAAGACCTCGAATAGCCAAAGGAATATTGAAAAAGAAAGCCAAAGTTGGTGGCATCACAATTCCGGACTTCAAGCTCTATTACAAAGCTGTCATCATCAAGACAGCATGGTACTGGCACAAAAACAGACACACAGATCAATGGAACAGAATAGAGAGCCCAGAAATAGACCCTCAACGCTATGGTCAACTAATCTTCGACAAAGCAGGAAAGAATGTCCAATGGAAAAAAGACAGCCTCTTCAATAAATGGTGTCGGGAAAATTGGACAGCCACATGCAGAAAAATGAAATTGGATCATTTCCTTACACCACACATGAAAATAGACTCAAAATGGATCAATGTGAGAAAGGAATCCATCAACATCCTTGAGGAGAACACAGGCAGCAACCTCTTTGACCTCAGCCGCAGCAACATCTTCCTAGGAACATCGCCAAAGGCAAGGGAAGCAAGAGCAAAAATGAACTATTGGGATTTTATCAAGATCAAAAGCTTTTGCACAGCAAAGGAAACAGTTAACAAAACCAAAAGACAACTGACAGAATGGGAGAAGATATTTGCAAACGACATATCAGATAAAGGGCTAGTGTCCAGAATCTATAAAGAACTTAGCAAACTCAACACCCAAAGAACAAATAATCCAATCAAGAAATGGGCAGAAGACATGAACAGACATTTCTGCAAAGAAGACATCCAGATGGCCAACAGACACATGAAAAAGTGCTCCATATCACTCGGCATCAGGGAAATACAAATCAAAACCACAATGAGATACCACCTCACACCAGTCAGAATGGCTAAAATTAACAAGTCCGGAAATGACAGATGCTGGCGAGGATGCGGAGAGAGGGGAACCCTCCTACATTGTTGGTGGGAATGCAAGCTGGTGCAACCACTCTGGAAAACAGCATGGAGGTTCCTCAAAATGTTGAAAATAGAACTACCCTATGACCCAGCAATTGCACTGCTGGGTATTTACCCTAAAGATACAAACGTAGTGATCCGAAGGGGCACGTGCACCCAAATGTTTATAGCAGCAATGTCTACAATAGCCAAACTATGGAAAGAACCTAGATGTCCATCAACAGACGAATGGATAAAGAAGATGTGGTATATATATACAATGGAATACTATGCATCCATCAAAAGAAATGAAATCTTGCCATTTGCAACAACATGGATGGAACTAGAGGGTATAATGCTTAGCGAAATAAGTCAATCGGAGAAAGACAACTATCATATGATCTCCCTGATATGAGGGAGAGGAGATGCAACATGGGGGGTTAATGTGGTAGGAGAAGAGTAAATGAAACCAGTTGGGATTGGGAGGGAGACAAACCATAAGTGACTCTTAATCTCACAAAACAAACTGAGGGTTGCTGGGCAGAGGGGGGTTGGGGGGGGGTTATGGACATTGGGTAGGGTATGTGCTATGGTGAGTGCTGTGAAGTTTGTAAACGTGGAGATTCACAGACCTGTACCCCTGGGGGAAAAATATATATATATATATATGTTTATAAAAAATAAAATTATAAAAAAAAAAAAAAAAAAAAAGTAGCTTTCCTGGGACGTCTGCGTGGCTCAGTGGGTTAAAGCCTCTGCCTTCGGCTCTGGTCATGATTCCAGAGTCCTGGGATCAAGCCCCGCATCGGTCTCTCTGCTCAGTGGGGAGCCTACTTCCTCCTCTCTGTCTCTCCCCGCCTCTCTGCCTACTTGTGATCTGTTTGTCAAATAAAAAAAAAATAAATAAAATAAAGAAAGATGAAATATTCTCAAAAAAAAAAAAAAAAAAGAAAATAGAAGGAGAGATTAAAAGCTTCCAGGACAAATAAAAACTGAAAGAATTTGCAAACACCAAGCCAGCTCTACAGGAAATATTGAAAGGGGTCCTCTAAGCAAAGAGAGAGCCTAAAAGTAGTAG
>NW_022633952.1:0-4571 GCF_010015895.1 Lontra canadensis
CAGAGCTCTCCATACAATGCACCAAAGTATTAACTGCCATTTGTTGTCTTCTGTTTCTTCTTTTAAAATTATATATAGCCTAATCTTTCATAACAAACATGTGCTGAGAGCTAGGACATATATTGTTTTCATTAAAAGAGCTGTGCTTGTCCGGTGGATTGTTCAGAGTTTCATCCATACTGATTGGGTGTGGATCATATGCCAGGTGTCATGTGTTTCTTGACTTTTAAAATTTTACTTGCTCAAAATTCCCATCATCCTGACCGGGATTTCCTTGCAACTGCATGAGTTCAAGGTGTTCCTTACAAAGCCCTTTGTCTTTCCTTTCTCTTGGCCCAGACATCACCCTGCATCACAGCATGAAGGTGTCTCCACCTTCTCTCACTCTCTGGTAATACATCCTTTAGAGAGGGTGGCCCCACCGATCTCATCCTGTCTGCCATCTGCATCCAGAGGACCTAGGTGATACTGCTGGTGACAAATAGCTTCCAAGTCTGAGCATTTGACACACATCTTGCCCACATCTTGACTATCAGGTCATGAAACATCATTCAGTGATTCAGTCTTGCCTGATACTCAAGCCGGAAAATACTGCTTAGTAGGAATCAAGTGAATAGCATCTTGATGGCGATCAAAATTAGCCAAGAACTTGGAGCATTTATTTGCCATGGTAGTTTCTGATTTTGGTTCTGTTTGCTCCTCTGCTCCCAGCATGGCATCCCAACTAGAATCTCACCGTTTCTCCAGAAACCCTAGTATTCAGTGCCCTGAAATACAATTGCCTGTACCTGTGAGTTGCCTTCTTGGGTTTCCCATTAAATTTTTGAGTAAACCACATAAGCAAGTATATTAATATATATCCTGTATATACCACTGTAATTTGGCCAATATCTGCCAAAGATTTTATGATATAACAGAAAAAATGTGTAGTCTTATTTTTGCAGTCCTAACAACAAATGTCAGTCTCAAATAATATTAATTTGAGAATTTAATTAATAGAAATTATTAATTTAATTAATAGAAAATGCTGGGAGAATGAGGTAAAAATGTTAATAAAAGCTGTTCTTGGGTGGTACATTGATCTATTCTTTTAAATAAATTGCATAAATTTTATGTATTTGGCATATATATTAGTCAGAGACCAGTCCAGAGAAAAGGAGAACACACCAATTATTCAAACAGATGCATTTGCTCTATGGAATTGTTAAGCACATATTTCAGAATTGGAGTAGCAAGAATAAAGCACAAAGACATTATGGAATAGGAACTGTACAAAGCAGCTGCTACCCTCAAAGGTCAGGGAACAAAAGAAAGAGATTATACTTTTTAAACCATGGATGCTTGCAGAGGGGCTGATGGCTGGCCTATGTGGCTAGAGCTGAGCTTGGCATAGAAAGAGCTGTGCATTTAGTTTAAGTCCTTCTGCAGCTCAAAGGGATCACAGTGCTGTCATCTTGATGTCAGATCATGGAGTCATTGCTGGTGTAACTGCAGGGAATGCACAAATGGGCAGGAGCCATCCTGTACCACTCCTCTCACCGAGACATATCCCTCTGTGGCTCACTTTAAGCTACCCCAAGGATGGAGTTGGAAGCTCAAGGGGGAATGTGGTTGTCTGAGATGACCCACAAATCCCAAAAATAGAAGTATGGGTTGAAGCTTAGGACAACAACATAATACTTGGTGAGGAATATATCACTTCAGTGGAAAAAAAAGGCACCCCCATATTTTATTAAAGTCAATACACCATTTAGTGCTTAAATGGTTGTCTATAACAGTAGAGTATCATTGATGGAAGTCCAAGGTTACTTGGCAATTAACAAGCTAATTGGAATTAGCAAAATGTGATATAAAATCTCCTCACACTATGCCAAATTTATAACAACAACAACAACAACAACAAAACAACTCAATAGACCTTCCTTCACAAGAGTAGGAAATCTTGGGAAATTATTGTGAGATATAGTTTGAGGACTTGGCTTCCAGAAGTTGAGAAAGAGAGTTGAACTCAGTAATTGCTTTTACATTTTCAGATCTCATATATTTTCTGTTTATAGTAGAAGAAGTTTGATCTTTGGGTGACTGTATTCCTGATTTTACCCGTTTTTCAGTAAATGAGTACACACACGGAGAAGGTGATGATCCCTCGATTTGCACAGTGGTATCCATCAGGGTCCAGTAAATAATTGGATTCCCTGGAATCATTCCAATGAGTAGAATTTATTGAAGGGGAGCAAGCATGGGTCTGAGAACCCAGAGATGGGCTATTGCTGGGGACAAAAAAGCAAGGGGATAATCTGAAGAGGAAGCAGTGCCTCTTGAAATTCTACAGTGTGGAGGAACATTGCAATTACTCTCACTCCAGAGCTACAACCAGGGATAACAAGGAGAAATACTGAAGCTTCCTAAAGGCTAGGCATATTCTGCCGGAGCTCAGGTGGGCTAACCCTCACCTCTGGACATTTATTATGGTAGCCTGGGTCATGCAGAACAAGGCCATAGCTTTTCTGTGTCAAGGCAAGCATTAACAGAGATTAATTTAAAATGAGGATGATCAGCAAAAGAGGTCCAAACGGTTTTCCAGCCCATCATTATAATGCAAATTGTGACTGAGTAGCTTTCTCTTTTTAATTAATTAATTAATTTTTTAATGAGCGGATTTCTGTGTGCAGGTTATGACTAGTTTACAGGATAAGAACTAGTTTGGATGACTGAGAGGTTTTATGTTCTGCCAACAGCTAGGATCCATCCAGATTTCACATATATTTTTTAAACAATTAAATATCATATTTCCTATGATAATAATTATCTATTCCCTTTTTATTAAACTCAGCATGCCTATCATAAATTTTACACATTTCTTGTGAAGATAAACTATGACCTCCCATAATGGGGGACCCTAAAACAGGATATTTGGTGCATCTTCCAATGGCAAGTGGTTTAAATATCAGACAGTGAACAAGACAATTTATGGCAAATATAAGCAAATGTACTAGAAACAAAATGCTAATACAAATCTTTTCCTTGTATTTTGTACAGAATATTATTTAGAAATGTGTTTGAGAGATGGTTAATACAGCTAGACTACATTGGAATGAAGTCTTTTTAAGATAAATTTTTATTTATCAGCTGCAATTGTGACTTACCTTAGTTGTATTTATTAAAGTATACCCAAATCTTTGTCTTCTAGGAACAAGTGAAAGTGGCAATCCCCCTATTCTTTACTTTGGCCAATAAAATGTGAATGGCAGTGTCTCGTTCATTCCTAGAGGCACTTGAAGACTCCCCCCTAGTGCCGCAGTTAGCAGCAATTCTGCAAAGACTGGCCACAGTGCAGACTCAGGTCCTTAATGAGAAGAATGCAGGGAATCATAGTGGCCATGTTGTTTGAAGCCAACATAATGTTAGTTTGTTTTACTGCAGGGTGATTTTGCTTGTGTTGTTTGGTAGAGCAAGTGTTCAAAACAAAAGCAGCTCACGCTTGCAAAGCCTGACATCAACGAAGGAGGTGGTAATGATGATATGATCAAGTTCTTCATGATGGTGGCTTCATGGTTTGAGAAAATGGCTCCCACCTGCAAACCTTCCCCTTTCTACATATTTTATATTAAAAAAAAAAAAAACTGAGGCCTGAGAGACTCTTAGAAATGGAGGTTATTTGTGCCTAAGCCGTCTGTTGGTGAGGTGCTTGGAGGAACACTACCCTCTGCAGTGACGCCATCATGCAGTGCCGTGGTTGGTGGCAAACAGTATGTTCCCAGATTTATGCAAAGCCTGAGCTTCACACAGCTCACACATCTGAGCTGTGGGGCCTCTTAAAAATAATTAAAAGCAGACATCTGGAAAACTGATTACTGAGGCATTCGTAGCTTCAGCAACATTCTCTATGGATAACCATGGCTTAGGTTTTTTTTTTTTTTTTGGGTGGGGGGAGTATTTTCCATTTTGTTTTAAAAGAAGCTCATTGTCCATGCATATGAAACACAAATATTTAAATGGGGAGAGCTCATTCTGAATTTTTTCTTAGAAATTTCAGAAGCAGAATGATTTCTCCAAAAAAGTGCATTTGGCAAGATCACAGTAGGCATTACACAGTAGTCAGATAAAGTTTTATGCCAGCGTTCATTCTGTAAACATTTCCAGAGAGCCTGCATTATGATGGATAGCTGTGCCAATTGCTGAGAATACAAATGTGAATAAGACATTTTCTCCAGTCTAGTGGCTTTTAGAAACAATAAATCAGTGGAAACAGAGTCGTGCTGTAGTAAAAGCATACACATTGTTGGTCCAAAGCAAATTTATTGGCTAACTTTTAGGGATAAATTTCAAGCCATGCTTGGCTTTTAATAAATGACCAAGAAAAACTGAAAATATCCTTAATTCCTGCTCATTTTAAAACTCAGTTCTTTAATGTCTGGGTAGATGTGTGATAATTGGTTTACGGTAACTTCAAAGCTATCTGAGACCTAGATCTCCATCCCGCTTCCCTCCCTGAATGGTGGTAGTGTCGCCGATCGACCAAAGGGGATATTAAGAAATAGAATACAGCCTGATCTTACTGTGGAGAATAA
>NW_022633953.1:0-4571 GCF_010015895.1 Lontra canadensis
ATATTGAAAGGGGTCCTCTAAGCAAAGAGAGAGCCTAAAAGTAGTAGATCAGAAAGGAACAGAAACAATATACAATAACAGTCACCTTACAGGCAATACAATGGCACTAAATTCATCTCTCTCAATAGTTACCCTGAATGTTAATGGGCTAAATGCCCCAATCAAAAGACACAGGGTATCAGAATGGATAAAAAAACAAAACCCATCTATATGTTGCCTACAAGAAACTCATTTTAAACCCGAAGACACCTTCAGATTTAAAGTGAGGGGGTGGAAAATAATTTAAAATGCTAATGGACATCAGAAGAAAGCAGGAGTGGCAATCCTTATATCAGATCACTTAGATTTTAAACCAAAGACTATAATAAGAGATGAAGAAGGACACTATATCATACTCAAAGGATCTGTCCAACAAGAAGATCTAACAATTATAAATATCTATGCCCCTAACGTGGGAGCAGCCAACTATATAAACCAATTAATAACAAAATCAAAGAAACACATTGACAATAATATAATAATAGTAGGGAACTTTAACACTCCCCTCACTGAAATGGACAGATCATCCATGCAAAAGATCAACAAGGAAATAAAGGCGTTAAATGACACACTGGACCAGATGGACATCACAGATATATTCAGAACATTTCATCCCAAAACAACAGAATACACATTCTTCTCTAGTGCACATGGAACATTCTCCAGAATAGATCACATCCTTGGTTCTAAATCAGGTCTCAACCAGTATCAAAAGATTGGGATCATTCCCTGCATATTTTCAGACCACAATGCTCTGAAGCTAGAACTCAATCGCAAGAGGAAATTTGGAAAGAACCCAAATACATGGCGACTAAACAGCATCCTTCTAAAGAATGAATGGGTCAACCAGGAAATTAAAGAAGAATTGAAAAAAAATCATGGAAACAAATGATAATGAAAATACAACAGTTCAAAATCTGTGGGACACAACAAAGGCAGTCCTGAGAGGAAAATATATAGCGGTACAAGCCTTTCTCAAGAAACAAGAAAGGTCTCAGGTACACAACCTAACCCTACACCTAAAGGAGCTGGAGAAAGAACAAGAAAGAAACCCTAAACCCAGCAGGAGAAGAGAAATCATAAAGACCAGAGCAGAAATCAATGAAATAGAAACCAAAAAAACAATAGAACAAATCAACGAAACTAGGAGCTGGTTCTTAGAAAGAATTGATAAGATTGATAAGCCCCTGGCCAGACTTATCAAAAAGAAAAGAGAAAGGACCCAAATAAATAAAATCATGAATGAAAGAGGAGAGATCGCAACTAACACCAAAGAAATACAGACAATTATAAGAACATATTATGAGCAACTCTATGCCAACAAATTTGACAATCTGGAAGAAATGGATGCATTCCCAAAGACATATAAACTACCACAACTGAACCAGGAAGAAATAGAAAGCCTGAACAGACCCATAACCAGTAAGGAGATTGAAACAGTCATCCAAAATCTCCAAACAAACAAAAGCCCAGGGCCAGACGGCTTCCTGGGGGAATTCTATCAAACATTTAACGAAGAACTAATTCCTATTCTCCTGAGACTGTTCCAAAAAATAGAAATGGAAGGAAAACTTCCAAACTCATTTTATGAGGCCAGCATCACCTTGATCCCAAAACCAGACAAGGATCCCATCAAAAAAGAGAACTACAGACCAATATCCTTGATGAACACAGATGCAAAAATTCTCACCAAAATACTAGCCAATAGGATTCAACAGTACATTAAAAGGATTATTCACCACGACCAAGTGGGATTTATTCCACGGCTGCAAGGTTGGTTCAACATCCACAAATCAATCAATGTGATACAACACATTAATAAAAGAAAGAATAAGAACCATATGATACTCTCCATAGATGCTGAAAAAGCATTTGACAAAGTACAGCATCCTTTCCTGATCAAAACTCTTCAAAGTGTAGGGATAGAGGGCACATACCTCAATATTATCAATGCCATCTATGAAAAACCCATCGTAAATATCATTCTCAATGGAGAAAAACTGAAAGCTTTTCCGCTAAGGTCAGGAACACGGCAGGGATGTCCGTTATCACCACTGCTATTCAGCATAGTACTAGAAGTCCTAGCCTCAGCAATCAGACAACAAAAAGAAATTAAAGGCATCCAAATCGGCAAAGAAGAAGTCAAACTATCACTCTTCGCAGATGATATGATACTATATGTGGAAAACCCAAAAGACTCCACTCCAAAACTGCTAGAACTTGTACAGGAATTCAGTAAAGTGTCAGGATATAAAATCAATGCACAGAAATCAGTAGCATTTCTCTACACCAACAACAAGACAGAAGAAAGAGAAATTAAGGAGTCCATCCCATTTACAATTGCACCCAAAACTATAAGATACCTAGGAATAAATCTAACCAAAGAGACTAAGAATCTATACACAGAAAACTATAAAGGACTCATGAAAGAAATTGAGGAAGACACAAAGAAATGGAAAAATGTTCCATGCTCCTGGATTGGAAGAACAAATATTGTGAAAATGTCTCTGCTACCTAAAGCAATCTACACATTTAATGCAATTCCTATCAAAATACCATCCATTTTTTTCAAAGAAATGGAACAAATAATCCTAAAATTTATATGGAACCAGAAAAGACCTCGAATAGCCAAAGGAATATTGAAAAAGAAAGCCAAAGTTGGTGGCATCACAATTCCGGACTTCAAGCTCTATTACAAAGCTGTCATCATCAAGACAGCATGGTACTGGCACAAAAACAGACACACAGATCAATGGAACAGAATAGAGAGCCCAGAAATAGACCCTCAACGCTATGGTCAACTAATCTTCGACAAAGCAGGAAAGAATGTCCAATGGAAAAAAGACAGCCTCTTCAATAAATGGTGTCGGGAAAATTGGACAGCCACATGCAGAAAAATGAAATTGGATCATTTCCTTACACCACACATGAAAATAGACTCAAAATGGATCAATGTGAGAAAGGAATCCATCAACATCCTTGAGGAGAACACAGGCAGCAACCTCTTTGACCTCAGCCGCAGCAACATCTTCCTAGGAACATCGCCAAAGGCAAGGGAAGCAAGAGCAAAAATGAACTATTGGGATTTTATCAAGATCAAAAGCTTTTGCACAGCAAAGGAAACAGTTAACAAAACCAAAAGACAACTGACAGAATGGGAGAAGATATTTGCAAACGACATATCAGATAAAGGGCTAGTGTCCAGAATCTATAAAGAACTTAGCAAACTCAACACCCAAAGAACAAATAATCCAATCAAGAAATGGGCAGAAGACATGAACAGACATTTCTGCAAAGAAGACATCCAGATGGCCAACAGACACATGAAAAAGTGCTCCATATCACTCGGCATCAGGGAAATACAAATCAAAACCACAATGAGATACCACCTCACACCAGTCAGAATGGCTAAAATTAACAAGTCCGGAAATGACAGATGCTGGCGAGGATGCGGAGAGAGGGGAACCCTCCTACATTGTTGGTGGGAATGCAAGCTGGTGCAACCACTCTGGAAAACAGCATGGAGGTTCCTCAAAATGTTGAAAATAGAACTACCCTATGACCCAGCAATTGCACTGCTGGGTATTTACCCTAAAGATACAAACGTAGTGATCCGAAGGGGCACGTGCACCCAAATGTTTATAGCAGCAATGTCTACAATAGCCAAACTATGGAAAGAACCTAGATGTCCATCAACAGACGAATGGATAAAGAAGATGTGGTATATATATACAATGGAATACTATGCATCCATCAAAAGAAATGAAATCTTGCCATTTGCAACAACATGGATGGAACTAGAGGGTATAATGCTTAGCGAAATAAGTCAATCGGAGAAAGACAACTATCATATGATCTCCCTGATATGAGGGAGAGGAGATGCAACATGGGGGGTTAATGTGGTAGGAGAAGAGTAAATGAAACCAGTTGGGATTGGGAGGGAGACAAACCATAAGTGACTCTTAATCTCACAAAACAAACTGAGGGTTGCTGGGCAGAGGGGGGTTGGGGGGGGGTTATGGACATTGGGTAGGGTATGTGCTATGGTGAGTGCTGTGAAGTTTGTAAACGTGGAGATTCACAGACCTGTACCCCTGGGGGAAAAATATATATATATATATATGTTTATAAAAAATAAAATTATAAAAAAAAAAAAAAAAAAAAAGTAGCTTTCCTGGGACGTCTGCGTGGCTCAGTGGGTTAAAGCCTCTGCCTTCGGCTCTGGTCATGATTCCAGAGTCCTGGGATCAAGCCCCGCATCGGTCTCTCTGCTCAGTGGGGAGCCTACTTCCTCCTCTCTGTCTCTCCCCGCCTCTCTGCCTACTTGTGATCTGTTTGTCAAATAAAAAAAAAATAAATAAAATAAAGAAAGATGAAATATTCTCAAAAAAAAAAAAAAAAAAGAAAATAGAAGGAGAGATTAAAAGCTTCCAGGACAAATAAAAACTGAAAGAATTTGCAAACACCAAGCCAGCTCTACAGGAAATATTGAAAGGGGTCCTCTAAGCAAAGAGAGAGCCTAAAAGTAGTAG
>NW_022633954.1:0-4565 GCF_010015895.1 Lontra canadensis
TAAATCATTAAAAATGTAGAAAATATAAAAATTACAAGGTTACAAGAAAGCAAGATGAATAACAATAATGGCTCTTCAAGTCATTAGAGAATCTATTAGTAACCACACTTAGTCATTAGTGGTAGTTTCCAAAACCTTATTCATTGGAGAGTCTCTGAAACCACTGTGGACTTCAACATGTAGTCTCCGACAAAAGCTTCAGAAGACAGCAATTAATTTCTGGAGAAGGCGAAAAGCTTCCTGAGGGCTGCCTTGACTTCCTTGTTTCTCAAAGTATAGATGAGGGGGTTGAGCGTAGGGCTCACCATAGTATACAGTACGCCAGCCAACTTGCTCTTCTCTGCACTATAGCTGGAGACTGGGCTTATGTAGGCATAGAAGACAGCAGTATAATACATGCATACCACAATGAGGTGGGAGGAGCAGGTGGAAAAGGCTTTCTTCTTCCCCTCTGCAGTCCGCATCTTGAGGATGCTAGAGATGATAAAGCCGTATGACACGATGGTCATCAGGAAGTTCAATATGCCATAAAATGCATCAGCCAGGACAATCATGATGCTGTTCACATAGGTGGAGCTACAGGAGAGAAGCAGCAGAGGAGGGACCTCACAGAAAAAGTGGGTAATGACATTGGGGCCACAGAAATTTAATCGTAGCATCAGCCCCGTGTGGATGGCCGTGTTGAAGGCACAGAGCACCCATACACCTGTAGCCAGCTTGTAGCAGAATGCCTTGCTCATTGTGGTGCTGTAATGCAGAGGATGGCAGATGGCTGCATACCGGTCATAGGCCATGACCGTGAGGAGCAGCAGCTCAGAGGATGCAGACCATGTGAGGAAATAGAGCTGGGCCATGCAGCCCCCATAAGAGATGGAGCTGTCCTTTGACATCAGACCCTCCAGTGCTTTGGGCATGATGGAAGAGGTGCAGATAATATCCATAGTAGCCAAGTTGAACAGAAAAAAATACATGGGGGTATGAAGCCCAGGGTTGAAGGTGATGGCCAAAATGATGAGGATATTACCTATGAGAGCCACAGAGTAGAGGGAGAGGAAACAGCTGAATAAGAGCACATGGTATTCTGGGTGCTCTGAAAAGCCCTGCAGGATAAATTCTGTTACTAGTGTCTGGTTATTCATGGTTCTTGGGCTGAGAGGGGTTTCCAGGACTATCAGGTGAATCTCTACCCACAGCTTCATGTGATTTCCAGGCTAAAGAGAGAAATGAGAGGTATTCTAAAGTAGGCTGCTATCGTTTCATTCATACTTGACATCATGCCATGAGCAATATTATACAGATATACTGGGATTTATTAAGGAAGAGAAACATGCCAATAGGACATTAGGCAAAGGGTATGAACACTTAGCTCATAAAAAGTAAGTATAAATGGCCAATTAAATTCATAAAGCGTCACTCAACCTCAAAGAAATGCAAGTTAAATCAACAATCCAATCTTTATGAACCATGATTTGGCAAAGTTTGAAAAGCCTGGTTTTGACGAACAATAGGATGGGTGCCAAGAGGCAGACCTTTTCAAATTCATACTCAATATGAGCCAGAACCTCCACTTCTAGGAATTTAGCCTAAGGAAATAATTAAGAGCATCTTCAAGGTGTCATCACAGCATTATTTATAATACTGAAAATGCAAAAGCAACTATACTTTTAAAGGTCAGTATATTATGATGTATTAATATAGCACAATGCTCTATACCTATCAAAATGATGCTTTAGAAGGGTTTTACTGATGCTTATAAAAATAGAATGAAGAAAATTCAAAAGTAAAAAGAAAGAAAATTCAAAAGTAGTGTATACAAAGGGATCTCATTTTGAGTTTAAGAAAAAAAATCTTATGTTTGTATACACACCTGGAGACAAAAACAAGTGAGTGAAATAAGTCAAGCAGAGAGAGTCAATTATCATATGGTTTCACTTATTTGTGGAGCATAACAAATAGCATGGAGGACATTGGGAGTTAGGGGAAGGGAGTTGGGGGAAATTGGAAGGGGAGGTGAACAATGAGAGACTATGGACTCTGAAAAACAATCTGAAGGGTTTGAAGAGGTGGGGGGGTGGGAGGTTGGGGGAACCAGGTGGTGGGTATTAGAGAGGGCACGGATTGCATGGGGCACTGGGTGTGGTACAAAAACAATGAATACTGTTATGCTGAAAATAAATTAAAAATGATTAAAAAAAAACAACAACAGGTGAATGACAGTACAGAATTTGAATAGTGGGGATAAATTGTACTTGATTTCATTTCTTTGTCTTTGCTTCTCTGTATTTTCTGATTTTTCCATTTAATAACCTTTCTAAAAGTCATGTCTGGCAAAATAAATGCCCCCAGCTAGTATCTTGGATCCACCTCCTCTCCAGACATTGTCTTCCCTCTCATCTCACTCCTCAAAGCCAAAGCTCCAGCCACACCCAGGACCCCCCAGTCTGGCCAGATTTTGTGGCTTTGTTCTTGCAGCTCCCTCAGCCAGAAATGCTCTCTTTCTCATGAACCAGGTCTATCATCATCTCTTACCTTTTCTAACATCCCTTCCGTAGAGATAAAGATAAAGCTCTCTCCTTTGTGACCCCTCAGGATTCTGTACTGACTTCTATCCTAGAACCCATTGCACATCACTTCACGGTATGGTCCTCTAAGACGGAGGCATTTGCCTCATTCATCTCTGAACACCACTTTGTCTCCAGATATGTTTGTTGAAATAATAGTAAGAAACAGTCCAGTAGCAATAAAAGCAGAGTGATTTCTATTCTCAGCACAGTGCACATTCTGTATTGTTTAAGATGAAATCAGCATGGTACCACATTTGCTTTTCCCTTCTTTTCAACTCTCTATTCATTAAAAGGGTTCATTTAAGGAAGGTGCTCATTTTCAATTAAGAATTCTGTTTTTTGTCAAACTTCAATAAATATATTTGCCACTGAAGTGTTAAAAGGTTTATACAAGATGACTAAACACCTACAATCAAGTCATGTCACCACTTTGTAAGGTGAAGATGATTCTTTGAATAGAAGAGCATAAAATTTCTCTGACTCAGAGCAATAGGCTGTTTGAGTATAAATTCTGTTCAAAGCTGATTCAAATGACAGAACTCCATCTGCATCTTCCCAGCAGCAAGGTATCAGGTCAGCCCCATCACATTGCCGGAGATAACAAATGCAATATGTTTTAACTTATTTCATATTTGTTTGGGACAAGTCGTGAATGTTATTTTTGTACAGCTCGGGTTGGAGATCTGGAGATTTTATTTGCTCTCCTGGAACTTTACTGGCTCCTCAACATAGTCTGATGGGTGACTCCTGTTTAACTCCAGAGACCACTGTGAGACTGAAAAGCTGAAGCAGGCTGAAAAGGGACAGAGTTGGATTTGCCCCATGGATGTCCCCCTGTAAGGTTTCTCCACTTACTGCTGATTTCCTCCCTAGGATGCTAACCACCTGACACCCCCCAGTCATCCCTCACAGTCCACTCCGCCACACAGATTATAAGCCCAGAGACTCTTAAGGCTGTAGCCACACCTAAGAGGAGACAGACACCTCCATCACCAAACACTGAGCAGCAGTGTGTGGGTCAATCACACAGCATGACTGGAGTACCAAAAGAACCTATTGGGAAGGAAACCTTATACCCAGTCTTTCTCTTAACTCCAGAGTGAGGACAGAAAAATAAATAACGGAAACCTAAATGGAAGTTTTGAACAGGTGCTCAGCACAAGGGAGTGTCAACAAACTGATTCACATTCAGGGAACAAATTACCCCCAGATAATTACCCTCTCACTATAATTTCCACGGCAGGTGGACAGTCTCTTCATCCAGTTGGTCAACAGGAAGATCAAAGAATTTGGAAGCCAAGATTTTTTCTGTGAGAATGACCATAAATCTTTATTGGACTTCAGCTAGTCACTTCCTCTTCTGAAAATAACAAAAAACCTTTCTCTCCTGAGGTCCATGGGGCATTGGCTTTTATCCTCATCAAGCATTACAGAATTATTACCAAAGGTGTGAAGGAAAAGGAAAAGATTTCAGGTACCAATTGCCAAGTTTAAACATGTACTACATGCAGACTACATGACTCTCCACATGTGGGGTGATAGGACATTTAAACAGTGATAATTTTCCACGCTTACCAGACCCTCCAGCCCTCAAGTTTCAAAAAAAAAAAATGCATCTTGGTGACTTGATTACTTTAAAGAAACAGCACAAAGTGTTCTCAAATCCCTGAAATTAAAATGTTCATTTTACTTAGTTTTTTATAAAGATAGGTTGAATTTTATGTGAAATATGTTTTATTTTTAATGAAATTTTATCTTAGCTCCAATTTATTGTTCATAATTTCAAAACTGTAGAATTATTGTTATTGTAAGGTACTCAATTAATAATGGAGAAGTTGACTACTTCTATTATTTTTATCTCTAAAGAAGTTTGAGAATTTTCAGATACCAAATAATAAATCCAATGTTCATCTATTACATATGAAGATAAATATTCCTATTGCAAAAATATTTTAAGAACGGAAAAATAAAAATAAGAAATTGCCAAAATCTCAAATGTTT
>NW_022633955.1:0-4559 GCF_010015895.1 Lontra canadensis
TACAATTATATCATATCATCACCTTGTGTACTTTAAATATATATGATTTTATCTGTCATTTTTACCTAAATCAGCTGGGGGAGGACAAAAAACTGGAAAAATTACAAAAAACACATATTATTTATTTGTAGCAGTATTTGAAATGGAAAACACTAAGTTGAAATATTCTTCAATAGAAATGTTGTTATGCCCGAGTTTTCACGTCTGAGAGACCACCAAGGAGCCAAGCACCGATGCAATCACACGATGGTTTATTTGACAAGCTTAAGCTTGGGCCCAAGTATACCTGACACAGCGGAATAGGGACTTGGACCCCTAGCCAGATTACAATCAAGAGTTTTTAAAGGCAGAGTAGGGGTGGACTCGGCGGTGGGTGAGGACAAAG
This sequence comes from Lontra canadensis, assembly GCF_010015895.1. Taxonomy (NCBI): domain Eukaryota; kingdom Metazoa; phylum Chordata; class Mammalia; order Carnivora; family Mustelidae; genus Lontra; species Lontra canadensis. The sequence goes on from NW_022633955.1 coordinate 386, forward strand.
GGGGTTATGGATGATGTATAAGTCTCTAAGGAATTCAGGAAGTGAGGTCTCCAGGACCTTGAGGGGCTAGCTGTTGTCTGAGGAAAAGGTTATTCATTACCAATAATGAAAATCTTCTTGTGAGACCCTTTAGATGTATATCAGTGGGTCATATATTGGGAATGATTATCGACACTATCTTGGAGGTTTAGAGATAAAGTTTCCTAAAGGAATTGTTAAAGTAGACTTAAAGGATTCTGGTCGGACCTGTCGGGGTAGGGGGTCGGTCAGGCTAGGATTGTCCTTAGCAAAATCTCAAGGTGAGGGCAGTTAAGTCCCCAGGGGAGAGCCACTCTGTCTGTTTCAAGGGCTTGTCAATAGGTGAGGAATTTTAATGATTTTCTTCTCCCTCTATTTCCCACATCAGCTAAACTTGAGGTGGGATGGCCTTAATTTTCTCGGCCTCCACAATGTTAGTTACAAAATAGATGACTTGACAACTATACAAAAGAGTGAGTAATTCCCTATATATTGTTATGCACTCATCTCCAGGATATATTATTGTTCAGTGTAAAAAAGTAAGATGGGGAATTATGTGTGTAGTATGTTACTGATGATCTAAGGCAGTTCAAAATATAAATGTATGTTTCCATATATTCTTCAATTAAACATGAGAAAACTTTAGGAATAAAATTTAATTACCTACAGGGGAAGTGATGATACTGTGTGGAGAGGCAATGGTAAGAACTAGATTTCTCTTAATGCAAATTATATACACTAGAAATATGCATAGGTATTTACATAGGTATATAACTGTATAGTTAAAAAATGACCCATTGCTTGTAGAAACAAAAAGCAAGTCAAAACAAATTAATCTAAGCAAATGGGTGATCTAACAAAGCAGAAGATTTTTTAAAAATTTCTTTATTTATTCATAATTTGGAAAGTTCCAGTATAATTAGAGTTAAGATGGCAGAGGAATGGGGGGTCTTAAGTTGTCTCATCCCTTGAATATAACCAGATAGTTATCAAATCATTCTGAACACCTGAGAAATCAATCAAAGATCTGAGAAAAGAAATGCTGTGAGTTTATTTATAGAAAAGTGACCACCTTTTGAAAGTTAGGAGGTGTGGAGACTTGAACCTGGAGTGACATAACTAAGGATATGGCAGAGAGGACGGACTCTGCCTAAGGAGGCTGCTACAAAGTATTATAAGCAAAAGAGAGCAAAATCAGTATGTTAAAAGTCTGCTACAATGAAGGATGTCCCTGGCTTAAAGGCGCTCAGGTGGTAAATCAAGGCAGAATCACAGGTGTGCCAGTATGGTCTCAGGAACTCTGGGGTCACAAGAAGAAGGTGGGGGAATGCCTGAATGGGGCAGAGTTTCTAGGCATAGGGTTGGGAAACTGACTGAAAACAGTGAGTCTGGGGTCTAGCTTTCTGCTCTATTTTGCCACAAACTGCAAACGACTCCATGGTCATGCCACCACTTACCTACAAAGGGCCCAATGAAAAGCAAAAGTGGGATGAGACCCACTCCCTCCTCTGGGAGGAGCAGCATGGGTCCCAGCCACAGGAGTCCATAAAATTTAGAGTTTTCAAAGTCAGTCATATGCCTGACATTAAAAACAAAACAAAATCAGAAACAAAAACAAAGAATCTTGGTCATAGGCAGGGTGAACACAGAGTTCTGATGGAAACTCGGGAGACAAGAGTGATTGCTTTTCTGTGAGGGCTCACTGAACAGTGGGGAGTGTGAACTTTCAGCTTTGGAGCTAGAGAGTGGGGTGCCACCATATTCATCCCATAGATCAATGTTGAAAGACTTTAGGGAACAAAATAACCACACATGTTGGAATCCAGAACCACTTACACTGAGCACTGCTTCTGCACAAAGGAGACACGTTTACAATAGCCCATGTCCACCTGAGAATCATCATGACAGGCCAATCCCAAGAAGGCCAGCACAAACAATTGGCTCCCACCAAGTTTACTGATCATAGATGGCTGCAAAGCTTCAGCTCTTGGGGAAAACAGTATATAGCATTTAGTATTTTTTATTCTTTAGTCTTTTAGTATTATTTTTTTTTCAGTTATTGTCTTATTTTTTCAACTCTTCTTTTAGTCTTTCTTAATTTTTATTTATATATATACATTATATATTTTTAAAAATTTTTGTTTCCTTTCATTGTATTTTATTTTATAAATATCAATCTATCTATATGTTTATATCTATCTATTTATCTATCATCTATCTGTAATATTTTTCTTTCTTTCTTATTTTGGGATCTAGTTTCTTTGAACAAGGAGACCAAAACCCACTCAGGATCTAGTGTTTGTTTGGTTTTGTTCTTTTTTTGTTTTGTTTTGTTTTCTGTTGTCATTGTTGTTATTATTGTTGGTTTTTTTTTTTTTTTCCTTTTCTTCTGAATTTCTTTTCTGGACAAAATGAGCATATAGAGAAATTCATCCCAAAAGAAAGAACAGGACGTAGTACTCATTGCAAGATATTTAATCAATATGAATATAAGTAAAGATGTCAGAACTAGAATTTAAAATGATGATTATAAAGATAATAGCTGGGTTTGAAAAAAGCATAGAAGACCATGGAGAAATGTTTAGTGTAGAAATAAAAAAAAAAAAAAACCTACAATTAATTCAGGCCAAATTTAAAAATACTGTTGCCTATATTCAATCCCAAGTAGAGTCGTAAAAAATAAGGATGGATGCAGTAGAAGAGTGAATCAGTGATATAGAAAATAAGATAATGGAAAATAAGGAAGCTGAAAAGAAAAGAGAAAGAGAACTATTAGATCACAAAGACAGACTTAAAGAAATCAGTGATTCCATAAGTGAAAAAATATCCACATCACAGGGGTTCCAGAAGATGAAAAGTGGGAGAAAGGATCCACAGTTTTATTTGAACAAATTATAGCTCAGCACTTCCCTAAACTGAGGAAGAAAACACATTCAAAGTCCAGGAGGCACAATAAGCCCCCTCAAAATCAATAAAATTAGGTCAAACCTTGATAGGGAAGCTTGCAAATTTCAAAGATAAAAAGAAAATCCTGAAAGCAATTCATAGATGACAATGATAGAAACACATGTCTGGCAGATGACCTGTCCATTGGCACCTGGCAAGCCAGACAGGACTGGCATGATATATTCAATGCACAAAATGAGAAGAAATATGCACTAAGATTACTTTATCCATCAAAGCTGTCATTCTGAATAGAAGGAGAGAGAAAGAATTTCCAGGACATGGGGCACCTGGGTGGCTCAGTGGGTTAAAGCCTCTGCCTTCAGCTCAGGTCATGATCCCAGGGTGCTGGGATGGAGCCCTGCATTGGGTTCTCTGCTCAGCAGGGAGCCAGCTCCCCCCGTCCCCCTCACCAACTTATGATATCTGCTGTCAAATAAATAAATAAATAAAATCTTAAAAAAAAAAAAGAAGGAATTTCCAGGACAAACAAAAACTAAAGGAATTTGTGATGACTAAGCCAGCCCTGCAGACAATATTAAAGGGAATCACTGGAGTGGAGAGAGATCCCCAAAGTAACAAAGACCATAAAGGAAAAGAGATGATCAACAGTAATAATGACATTACAGGTAATATGATGGCAGTAAATACAAGTCCTTCAATAATTACTCTGAATGTAAATGGACTCAATGCTCCAATCAAAACACTTAGGGTATAACAATGGATTAAAAAAAAAAGAAGACCCATCAATATGTTGCTTACAGGATACTCATTTTAGATCCAAAGACACCTCCAGAATGAAAGTGAGGAGGTGGAGAACTATTTATCATGTTAATAGACATCAAAATAAAGCTGGAGTAGCCAACTTCTGTCAGACAAACTAGATTTTTTAAAATAATTTTTTTTATTTTTTATAAACATATAATATATTTTTATCCCCAGGGGTACAGGTCTGTGAATCACCAGGTTTACACACTGCACAGCACTCACCATAGCACCTACCTTCCCCAATGTCCATAACCCAACCACCCTCTCCCCATCCCCCTCTCCCAGGCAACTCTGTTTGTTTTGTGAGATTAATAGTCTCTTATGGTTTGTCTCCCCACCGATCCCATCTTGCTTCATTTATTCTTTTGCTACCCCCCAAATCTGCCACGTTGCATCTTCACTTCCTCAGATCAGGAAGATCATATGATAGTTTTCTTTCTCTGAT
>NW_022633956.1:0-4559 GCF_010015895.1 Lontra canadensis
AAAAAAATATATATATATATATATATATATATATATATATATATTCCCCCTCCCCGCCTCTGGAGAATCCTGACTAGTAAAGGGAGTGAGTTCAGTTAAAACTTCACAACACCTCTCTGTGTGACCCAGTGAATGGAGAAAATTGTTGTCATGGTCTCATTATTATAAGAGCACCCTCTGTGAGCCCATCATACTACCGTGGCCCTTACCTGCTAAGATGTGCTGATGATCTGAGCTGATGATCTGATCTGATGATCTTGCTCACTGGACTGCCTGGAGCACAGGCCAACCTCTAGCTGCCAGTCCCTGTACTGTATGCCTAATGGAACCCTCTGGAGTACTGGTATCATCTTACTGTAACAATCTACAACAATGGCAATGGCAGATATACACCCCAGCCGTCTGTCCCTTGATGGGATGACTCTTGGAACATATTCTACATAGATTATCAGATGGCCCTGTAGGATTGAGCCCTTGTCATCACAGTACCAATTGGCTTAACAATGTATACTTCCTTGTAATCCATCTCTTGCCTGTCTCCCTTTCCAAATAGGTATTTCTGTTATTGATGTTTCTGTGGCCTCTGAATAAACTGTTAACACTTGAGTCTGTGTCTCAGGTTTGCATTTAGGGGAAACCCACATGAAATCTGGCAGGCTGTGGAGAGGGATGTGATGATGTGAGGTACCCCATCCTTGTGTCCATCAGACTCAGGAATTGATTGGGGAAAGGGGATTACTTTGAAGTTTAACTCTATATGAATATTAGAGAATAAAAATAAAAAAAAGGAATAAACTAGACTAAACTAAACTAAAATTTAAAAAAAATTTAAAAAAAGAAGTGCAAAAGAAAAACACAGGTGTATGTATCAAAAAGTTCAGGTTAGCAGGTTATTATGGAATTTGATGTACTGTACATCTCACTGTGACGGTAAATAGGTTAAAAAAAATCTATATATAAAAAATGAACCAGAATAGTGGGAACGAGTTAAAAATAAAAGTTGTCCTATGAAGTAGTGGTGGTTGTTCTACTGTAGTCTTTTTTTTTTTTTTTTTCTTTCCCGGTTGGTTTTCTGAGGGAGGGGCCTGCCACGTGGGTTTTTAGTCAATGATGTTCCCTGAGTTAAGTCCTCCCGCCCTCCTCTAGGGGGTGGGCTCTGAGGAAACTGTTTTTTTCAGGCTTTTGTTCTCTGGAGGTTTTTATGTTTGTTCACTTTTTTTTTTTTTTCTCTCTTGCCTTGACTGCTTTTGATGGTTTTTGTAGGTTTAGAGGAAAGCAAACTGCACCCTGACCTCCCTCTCAGAGAGAAGCCTCAGTCTGGCTGCAGAACCCAAATAAATACCCCCTTGGCCACTGGCAGAGCAGGTTCCGAGTCACGGTCCCTGGGGACGCAGGATCTTTTGCTTGTACCCAAAACCACAGCAGCGGCGGCTGTCTGGGCAGCTCCAGACTGCCAGAGAGGTTCCAAGCAATGATCGCATACTGATATTTTCCCGCTGTCCCGGGCTGGGAGTGCCTGGTCTTTCCGGGTCTAAGAGCGCCGGGCTGGGCCTTCGCGCACCTCTCTCAGGGGAGGGTGAGGGGTGTGCCCGCGTCTCAGGCTCTGTAGCACGGCTCGGTGTTCTGCTGTCTGGCGAGGCTCCCATCCCCTCACAGGAGCCAGACCCCACGTGTTCTCGGGCACACTGGCAGCTCAGGGACCAAGACCTGGTTTCTCCTCTGCACTCTTTCTGGCTCAGTGCCAGGGGCGGCTGTCCTGGGTCCCGGGACTTAAGCCCCTGTCCCTAGCCGCCCCGATTCCCACAATCCACCCCCCACCCCCAAGATCCTGTGCTCTCTTTGAGTGCTTTCAACCAGTCTCCAAGTTAATGCTGGTCCCCAGATGCTGGGCACTCTCATATTAGGGTATTACTTTCCAACCAGTCACCTCTGGTGGCTCCCTCCCCCTTTTGTTTATCTTCCGATATCAGTCCGATGTTCCCACTCTGCTTTACCTGCCCACTGGCATCTCCTGCCCCTGTAGAGATCCAGACATGTATAATTCTGATCTCAGGCTGATTTCGTGGGTGATTGGAGTTCTTTGGTAGGTAATCAGCTCACTTTAGGGTACAGGTAGAAAGGGTGCCTCCTCCTACTTCCCCGCCATCTTGTCTCCAGCTGCTGTAATCTTTATTACTTCTCTTCTGGTGGATTTAGGCTTTCTTTGCTGTTCTTTCTCCAGCTCTTTGGGTGTAGGTTTAGGTTGTGTACTTGAAACTTTTCTTGTTTTTTGAGAAAGGCCTGTATTGCTATATACTTTCCTCTAAGGACTTCCTTTGCTATGTCCCCCAAATTTTGAACTGTTGTGTTTTCATTTTCATTTGTTTCCATGAGTTTTTTTTTTTTTTTTAATTCTTTAATTTCCTGGTTGACCCATTCATTCTTTAATGGGATGCTCTTTAGTTCCATGCATTTGCATTCTTTCCAACTTTCCCCTTGTGATTGAGTTCTAATTTCAGACAATTGTGGTCTGAAAATATGCAGAGAATGATCCCAATTTTTTGGTACCAGTTGAGACCTGATTTGTGACCCAGAATGTGATCTATTCTGGAAAATGTTCCATGGACACTAGAGAAGGATCTGTATTCTGTTGTTTTGGGATGGAATGTTCTTAATGTATCTGTGAAATTCATCTCATCCAGTGTGTCATTTAAAAGCCTTTATTTCCTTGTTGATCTTTTGCTTAGACGATCTGTCCATTTCAGTGAGGTGGTGTTAAAGTCCCCTACTATTATTGTATTATTATTGAAGTGTTTCTTTGATTTTGTTGTTAATTATTTTATATAATTGGCTGCTCCCATGTTAGGGTCATAGATATTTAAAACTATTACATCTTCTTGTTGGACAGACCCTTTAAGTATCATATAGTGTCCTTCCTCATCTCTTATTATAGTCTTTGTCTTAAAATCTAATTTATCTGATATAAGGATTGCCAACCCAGCTTTCTTTTGATGTCCATTAGCATGGTAAATTGTTTTCCACCCCTCACTTTAAATCTGGAGGTATCTTTGCATCTAAAATTAGTTTCTTTTAGACAGCATATCAATGGGTCTTGCTTTTTTATCCATTCTGATGCCCTGTTTCTTTTGAATTGGGGCATTTAGCCGATTTGCATTCAGGCTAACTATTGAAAGATATGAATTTAGTACCATTTTATTGCCTGTAAGGTGACTGTTACTGTATATTGTCTCTGTTCCTTTCTGGTCTACCACTTTTAGGTTCTCTCTTTGCTTATAGGACCACTTTCAATATTTCCTATAGGGCTGGTTTGGTGTTTGCAAATTATTTTAATTTTTGTTTGTCCTGAAAGCTCTTTATCTCTCTTTCTATTTTCAATGACAGCCTAGATGGATATAGTATTCTTTGCTGCATGTGTTTTTCCTTTAGTGCTCTGAATATATCATGCCAGTCCTATCTGGCCTGCCACGTCTCTGGTGATAGGTTTGCTGCCAATCCAATATTTCTACCATTGTATGTCTTAGATCTTCTTGTCCTTAGCTGTTTTCAGGATTTTCTTTGTCTCTGATACTTGTAAGTTTTACTATTAGATGATGAGGTTTTGACCTATTTTTGTTGATTTTGAGGGGATTTCTCTGCACCTCCTGTAGTTTGATGCCTATTTCCTTCCCAAAATTAGGGAAGTTCCTCTCTATAATTTGCTCCAATATACCTTCTGCCCCTCTATCTCTCTCTTCTTCTTCTGGGATCCCAATTATTCTAATATTGTTTCATCTGGTGATATCACTTATCTCTTGAATTCTCTCCTCATGATCCAGTAGTCGTTTATCTCTCTTTTTCTCAGCTTCTTTATTCTCCATCTTTTGTTCTTCCATATCAGTAATTCATCTGCATCATTTATCCTAGCAGTTAGAGCCTCCATTTTTATTGCACCTCAGTAGATTTTTAAATTTCAACTTGATTAGGTTTTAGTTCTTTTATTTCTCCAGAAAGGGATTCTGTAGTATCTTCTATGCATTTTTTCAAGCCCAGCTAGTATCTTTATAATCATCATTCTGAGCTCTAGGTCTGACATCTTACTAATGTCCATATTGATTAGGTCCCTGGTAGTCAGTACAGCCTCTTTTTCTTTCTTTGAGGTGAGTTTTTCCATATTGTCTTTTTGTCCAGAGAAGAATAGATAAGAGAACAAAATTCTAAAAGAGTAACAATGACCCCAGAAAAATATACACTGAACAAATCAGAAGAGACCTATAACCAGGGGGAAAAGAAAGGAAGAAGAAGAGGAAGAAGAGGAAGAAGAAGAAGAAGAAGAAGAAGAAGAAGAAGAAGAAGAAGAAGGGGGAGGAGGAGGAGGAGGAGGAGAAGGAAGAAAAAGAAAGAAAGAAAGAAGAAGAAGGAAGAAGAAGGAAGAAGAAGAAGAAGAAGAAGAAGAAGAAAAAGAAAAAAAAATATGATCAGGTTGGTGAATAGAACGAGGCCACACACTAGATCACTAGATTTTGGGTGTATTTTGGTCTGTTAGAAGAAACTGCTTCTCAAAATTCCAAAGAAAAGAAAAT
>NW_022633957.1:0-4558 GCF_010015895.1 Lontra canadensis
CTCTTTGGTTAGGTTTATTCCTAGGTATCTTATAGTTTTGGGTGCAATGGTAAATGGAATTGACTCCTTAATTTCTCTTTCTTCTGTCTTGTTGTTGGTGTAGAGAAATGCGACTGATTTCTGTGCATTGATTTTATATCCTGACAGTTTACTGAATTCCTGTACCAGTTCTAGCAGTTTTGGAGTGGAGTCTTTTGGGTTTTCCACATATAGTATCATATCATCTGCGAAGAGTGATAGTTTGACTTCTTCTTTGCCGATTTGGATGCCTTTAATTTCCTTTTGTTGTCTGATTGCTGAGGCTAGGACTTCTAGTACTATGTTGAATGGCAGTGGTGATAATGGACATCCTTGCCGTGTTCCTGACCTGAGCGGAAAAGCTTTCAGTTTTTCTCCATTGAGAATGATATTTGTGGTGGGTTTTTCATAGATGGCTTTGATAATATTGAGGTATGTGCCCTCTATCCCTACACTTTGAAGAGTTTTGATCAGGAAGGGATGCTGTACTTTGTCAAATGCTTTTTCCACATCTATTGGGAGTATCTTATGGTTCTTTCTTTTATTAATGTGTTGTATCACATTGATTGATTTGCGGATGTTGAACCAACCTTGCAGCCCTGGAATAAATCCCACTTGGTCGTGATGAATAATCCTTTTAATGTACTGTTGAATCCTATTGGCTAGTATTTTGGTGAGAATTTTCGCATCTGTGTTCATCAAGGATATTGGTCTGTAGTTCTCTTTTTTGATCAGATCCTTGTCTGGTTTTGGGATCAAGGTGATGCTGGCCTCATAAAATGAATTTGGAAGTTTTCCTTCCATTTCTATTTTTTGGAAGAGTTTCAGGAGAATAGGAATTAATTCCTCTTTAAATGCTTGGTAGAATTCCCCTGGGAAGCCGTCTGGCCCTGAGCTCTTGTTTGTTTAGAGATTTTTGATGACTGCTTCAATGTCCTTACTGGTTATGGGTCTGTTCAGGTTTTCTATTTCTTCCTGGTTCAGTTGTGGTAGTTTATATGTCTCTAGGAATGCCTCCATTTCTTCCAGATTGTCAAATTTGCTGGCATATAGTTAGTTGCTCATAATATGTTCTTATAATTGTTTATATTTCTTTGGTGTTGGTTGTGATCTCTCCTCTTTCATTCATGATTTTATTTATTTGGGTCCTTTCTCTTTTCTTTTTGATGAGTCTGGCCAGGGGTTTATCAATCTTATTAATTCTTTCAAAGAACCAGCTCCTAGTTTCGTTGATTTGCTCTATTTTTTTTTTTTTTTTTGGTTTCTGTTTCATTGATTTCTGCTCTGATCATTATGATTTCTCTTCTCCTGCTGGGTTTAGGGTTTCTTTCTCGTTCTTTCTCCATCTCATTTAAGTGTAGGGTTAGGGTGTGTACCTGAGACCTTTCTTGTTTCTTGAGAAAGGCTTGTACCACTATATATTTTCCTCTCAGGACTGCCTTTGTTGTGCCCCACAGATTTTGAACCATTGTGTTTTCATTATCATTTGTTTTCATGACTTTTTTCAATTCTTCTTTAATTTCCTGGTTGACCCATTCATTCTTTAGAAGGATGCTGTTTAGTCTCCATGTATTTGGGTTCTTTCCAAATTTCCTCTTGTGATTAAGTTCCAGCTTCAGACCATTGTGGTCTGAAATATGCAGGGAATGATTCCAATCTTTTGATACTGTTTGAGACCTTATTTAGGACTGAGGATGTGATCTATTCTGGAGAACATTCCTTGTACACTAGAGAAGAATGTGTGTTTTGTTGCTTTGGGATGAAATGTTCTGAATATATCTGTGATGTCCATCTGGTCCAGTGTGTCATTTAAGGCCTTTATTTCCTTGTTGATCTTTTGCTTGGATGATCTGTCCATTTCAGTGAGGGGAGTGTTAAAGTCCCCTACTATTATTGTTGATGTGTTTCTTTGATTTTGTTATTAATTGGTTTATATACTTGGTTGCTCCCATGTTAGGGGCATAGATATTTAAAATTGTTAGATCTTCTTGTTGGACAAATCCTTGAGTATGATATAGTGTCCTTCCTCATCTCTTGTTATAGTCTTTGGCTTAAAATCTAATTGATCTGATATAAGGATTGCCACTCCTGCTTTCTTCTGATGTTCATTAGCATGGTACATTGTTTTCCACCCCCTCACTTTAAACCTGGAGGTGTCTTCGGGTTTAAAATGAGTTTCTTGTAGGCAACATATAGATGGGTTTTGTTTTTTTATCCATTCTGATACACTGTGTCTTTTGATTGGGGCATTTAGCCCATTAACATTCAGGGTAACTATTGAGAGATATGAATTCAGTGCCATTGTATTGCCTATAAGGTGACTGTTACTGTATATTGTCTCTTTTCCTTTCTGATCTATTACTTTTAGGTTCTCTCTTTGCTTAGAGGACCCCTTTCAATATTTCCTGTAGAGCTGGTTTGGTGTTTGCAAATTCTTTCAGTTTTTGTTTGTCCTGGAAGCTCTTAATCTCTCCTTCTATTTTCAATGATAGCCTAGCTGGATATCGTATTCTTGGCTGCATGTTTTTCTCGTTTAGTGTTCTGAATATATTATGCCAGCTCTTTCTGGCCTGCCAGGTCTCTGTGGATAAGTCTGCTGCCAATCTAATATTTTTACCATTGTATGTTACAGACTTCTTTTCCTGGGCTGCTTTCAGGATTTTCTCGTTGTCACTAAGACTTGTAAATTTTACTATTAGGTGACGGTGTGTGGACCTATTCTTATTGCTTTTGAGGGGGGTCCTCTGAACCTCCTGGATTTTGATGCTTGTTCCCTTTGCCATATTGGGGAAATTCTCTCCAATAATTCTCTCCAATATGTCTTCTGCTCTCCTCTCTCTTTCTTCTTCTTCTGGAATCCCAATTATTCTAATGTTTCATTTTATGGTGTCAATTATCTCTCGAATTCTGCCCTCCTGGTCCAGTAGTTGTTTTTCCTTCTTTTGCTCAGCTTCTTTATTCTCTGTCATTTGGTCTTCTATATCACTAATTCTTTCTTCTGCCTCATTTATCCTAGCAGTGAGAGCCTCCATTTTTGATTGCACCTCATTAATAATTTTTTTGATTTCAACTTGGTTAGATTTTAGTTCTTTTATTTCTCCAGAAAGGCCTTTTATATCTCCCAAGAGGGTTTCTCTAATATCTTCCATGCCTTTTTCGAGCCCAGCTAGAAGCTTGGGAATCATCATTCTGAACTCTACATCTGAGATATTACCAATGTCTGTATTGGTTAGGTCCCTAGCCGTTGGTACTGCCTCTTGTTCTTTTTTTTGTGGTGATTTTTCTGCCTTGTCATTTTGTCCAGATAAGAGTATATGAAGAAGCAAGTAAAATACTAAAAGGGTGGCAAAGACCCCAGGAAAATATGCTTTAACCAAATTAGAAGAGATCCCAAATTGTGATGGTGGAAAAGGGGATAAAAAGAGGTTCACAAAGAAAAAAAGAAAAAAAAAAAAAGAAACAATTAAAGAAAACGAATAAAGAAAAAATATAAAAAAGAAAACAATATATATATATATTTATATATTAGATAAACTAGTTAAAAATGTTAAAAAAAGAAAAGGGTAAATGTTAAAAAAAATTTAGCAGAAGAAGAGAGAAAAAAAATATTGAAAAAGAAAAAAAAATTAAATTAACCTCAAGACTAAAGAATCATGGGGAGAAAGCCATGAGTTCCATGCTTTGCTTTCTCTTCCTCTGGAATTCCGGTGCTCTCCCTGGTATTGAAACTGCACTCCTTGGTAGGTGAACTTGGTCCTGGCTGGGTTTCTTGTTGATCTTCTGGGGGAGGGGCCTGTTGTAGTGATTCTCCAGTGTCTTTGCCCCAGGCGGAATTGCACCGCCCTTACCAGGGGCCGGGCTGAGTAATCCGCTCGGGTTCGCTTTCAGGAGCTTTTGTTCCCTGAGCGCTTTCCGTAGAGTCCGGAGGACGGGAATGAAGATGGCGGCCTCCGGTCTCTGGCCCGGAGGAGCCGAGAGCTCGGGGCCCCACTCCTCAGTGCGCCCTCGGAGAACAGCGCCCATTTACTCCCGTCTCCCTGGCCTCCGGCCACGCTCCGAGCTCACCGAGCCTGCGACCGGTTCAAGGTAACCCCAAGCTGTGAGCTCACTCCTCGGCTCCGTCTCTGTAGCCGGCTTCCCCGTTCTAATACCTGTAAGCTCTGCGACACTCAGACACCCCTAATCCTTCTGTGACCCTGTGGGACCTGGGGCCACGCTGACCCCACGTGGGCTTCACTCCGGTATTAGCCTCTGGAGCGATGTCCCTCAGTGGAACAGACTTTTAAAAGTCCTGATTTTGTGCTCCGTTGCTCCGTTGCTTGCTGGGAGCCAGCCCCTCCCCCCGCGGTCTATCTTCCCGTCGCTTTGGATTCACTTCTCCGCCAGTCCTACCTTTCAGAAAGTGGTTGATTTTCTGTTTCTAGAATTGCTGTTCTTCTCTTTGATCTCCCGTTGGACTTATAGGTGTTTGCAATCTTTAGATAAGCTATCTTGCTGATCTCCTGCTACCTGAAGTAGTCGCAGCCTGCTACCTCTCTGC
>NW_022633958.1:0-4558 GCF_010015895.1 Lontra canadensis
GCAGAGAGGTAGCAGGCTGCGACTACTTCAGGTAGCAGGAGATCAGCAAGATAGCTTATCTAAAGATTGCAAACACCTATAAGTCCAACGGGAGATCAAAGAGAAGAACAGCAATTCTAGAAACAGAAAATCAACCACTTTCTGAAAGGTAGGACTGGCGGAGAAGTGAATCCAAAGCGACGGGAAGATAGACCGCGGGGGGAGGGGCTGGCTCCCAGCAAGCAACGGAGCAACGGAGCACAAAATCAGGACTTTTAAAAGTCTGTTCCACTGAGGGACATCGCTCCAGAGGCTAATACCGGAGTGAAGCCCACGTGGGGTCAGCGTGGCCCCAGGTCCCACAGGGTCACAGAAGGATTAGGGGTGTCTGAGTGTCACAGAGCTTGCAGGTATTAGAACAGGGAAGCCGGCTACAGAGACGGAGCCGAGGAGTGAGCTCACAGCTTGGGGTTACCTTGAACCGGTCGCAGGCTCGGTGAGCTCGGAGCGTGGCCGGAGGCCAGGGAGACGGGAGTAAATGGGCGCTGTTCTCCGAGGGCGCACTGAGGAGTGGGGCCCCGAGCTCTCGGCTCCTCCGGGCCAGAGACCGGAGGCCGCCATCTTCATTCCCGTCCTCCGGACTCTACGGAAAGCGCTCAGGGAACAAAAGCTCCTGAAAGCGAACCCGAGCGGATTACTCAGCCCGGCCCCTGGTAAGGGCGGTGCAATTCCGCCTGGGGCAAAGACACTGGAGAATCACTACAACAGGCCCCTCCCCCAGAAGATCAACAAGAAACCCAGCCAGGACCAAGTTCACCTACCAAGGAGTGCAGTTTCAATACCAGGGAGAGCACCGGAATTCCAGAGGAAGAGAAAGCAAAGCATGGAACTCATGGCTTTCTCCCCATGATTCTTTAGTCTTGAGGTTAATTTAATTTTTTTTTCTTTTTCAATATTTTTTTTCTCTCTTCTTCTGCTAAATTTTTTTTAACATTTACCCTTTTCTTTTTTTAACATTTTTAACTAGTTTATCTAATATATAAATATATATATATATTGTTTTCTTTTTTATATTTTTTCTTTATTCGTTTTCTTTAATTGTTTCTTTTTTTTTTTTTCTTTTTTTCTTTGTGAACCTCTTTTTATCCCCTTTTCCACCATCACAATTTGGGATCTCTTCTAATTTGGTTAAAGCATATTTTCCTGGGGTCTTTGCCACCCTTTTAGTATTTTACTTGCTTCTTCATATACTCTTATCTGGACAAAATGACAAGGCAGAAAAATCACCACAAAAAAAAGAACAAGAGGCAGTACCAACGGCTAGGGACCTAACCAATACAGACATTGGTAATATCTCAGATGTAGAGTTCAGAATGATGATTCCCAAGCTTCTAGCTGGGCTCGAAAAAGGCATGGAAGATATTAGAGAAACCCTCTTGGGAGATATAAAAGGCCTTTCTGGAGAAATAAAAGAACTAAAATCTAACCAAGTTGAAATCAAAAAAATTATTAATGAGGTGCAATCAAAAATGGAGGCTCTCACTGCTAGGATAAATGAGGCAGAAGAAAGAATTAGTGATATAGAAGACCAAATGACAGAGAATAAAGAAGCTGAGCAAAAGAAGGAAAAACAACTACTGGACCAGGAGGGCAGAATTCGAGAGATAATTGACACCATAAAATGAAACATTAGAATAATTGGGATTCCAGAAGAAGAAGAAAGAGAGAGGAGAGCAGAAGACATATTGGAGAGAATTATTGGAGAGAATTTCCCCAATATGGCAAAGGGAACAAGCATCAAAATCCAGGAGGTTCAGAGGACCCCCCTCAAAAGCAATAAGAATAGGTCCACACACCGTCACCTAATAGTAAAATTTACAAGTCTTAGTGACAACGAGAAAATCCTGAAAGCAGCCCAGGAAAAGAAGTCTGTAACATACAATGGTAAAAATATTAGATTGGCAGCAGACTTATCCACAGAGACCTGGCAGGCCAGAAAGAGCTGGCATAATATATTCAGAACACTAAACGAGAAAAACATGCAGCCAAGAATACGATATCCAGCTAGGCTATCATTGAAAATAGAAGGAGAGATTAAGAGCTTCCAGGACAAACAAAAACTGAAAGAATTTGCAAACACCAAACCAGCTCTACAGGAAATATTGAAAGGGGTCCTCTAAGCAAAGAGAGAACCTAAAAGTAATAGATCAGAAAGGAAAAGAGACAATATACAGTAACAGTCACCTTATAGGCAATACAATGGCACTGAATTCATATCTCTCAATAGTTACCCTGAATGTTAATGGGCTAAATGCCCCAATCAAAAGACACAGTGTATCAGAATGGATAAAAAAACAAAACCCATCTATATGTTGCCTACAAGAAACTCATTTTAAACCCGAAGACACCTCCAGGTTTAAAGTGAGGGGGTGGAAAACAATGTACCATGCTAATGAACATCAGAAGAAAGCAGGAGTGGCAATCCTTATATCAGATCAATTAGATTTTAAGCCAAAGACTATAACAAGAGATGAGGAAGGACACTATATCATACTCAAGGATTTGTCCAACAAGAAGATCTAACAATTTTAAATATCTATGCCCCTAACATGGGAGCAACCAAGTATATAAACCAATTAATAACAAAATCAAAGAAACACATCAACAATAATAGTAGGGGACTTTAACACTCCCCTCACTGAAATGGACAGATCATCCAAGCAAAAGATCAACAAGGAAATAAAGGCCTTAAATGACACACTGGACCAGATGGACATCACAGATATATTCAGAACATTTCATCCCAAAGCAACAAAACACACATTCTTCTCTAGTGTACAAGGAATGTTCTCCAGAATAGATCACATCCTCAGTCCTAAATAAGGTCTCAAACAGTATCAAAAGATTGGAATCATTCCCTGCATATTTCAGACCACAATGGTCTGAAGCTGGAACTTAATCACAAGAGGAAATTTGGAAAGAACCCAAATACATGGAGACTAAACAGCATCCTTCTAAAGAATGAATGGGTCAACCAGGAAATTAAAGAAGAATTGAAAAAAGTCATGAAAACAAATGATAATGAAAACACAATGGTTCAAAATCTGTGGGGCACAACAAAGGCAGTCCTGAGAGGAAAATATATAGTGGTACAAGCCTTTCTCAAGAAACAAGAAAGGTCTCAGGTACACACCCTAACCCTACACTTAAATGAGATGGAGAAAGAACGAGAAAGAAACCCTAAACCCAGCAGGAGAAGAGAAATCATAATGATCAGAGCAGAAATCAATGAAACAGAAACCAAAAAAAAAAAAAAAAATAGAGCAAATCAACGAAACTAGGAGCTGGTTCTTTGAAAGAATTAATAAGATTGATAAACCCCTGGCCAGACTCATCAAAAAGAAAAGAGAAAGGACCCAAATAAATAAAATCATGAATGAAAGAGGAGAGATCACAACCAACACCAAAGAAATATAAACAATTATAAGAACATATTATGAGCAACTAACTATATGCCAGCAAATTTGACAATCTGGAAGAAATGGAGGCATTCCTAGAGACATATAAACTACCACAACTGAACCAGGAAGAAATAGAAAACCTGAACAGACCCATAACCAGTAAGGACATTGAAGCAGTCATCAAAAATCTCTAAACAAACAAGAGCTCAGGGCCAGACGGCTTCCCAGGGGAATTCTACCAAGCATTTAAAGAGGAATTAATTCCTATTCTCCTGAAACTCTTCCAAAAAATAGAAATGGAAGGAAAACTTCCAAATTCATTTTATGAGGCCAGCATCACCTTGATCCCAAAACCAGACAAGGATCTGATCAAAAAAGAGAACTACAGACCAATATCCTTGATGAACACAGATGCAAAAATTCTCACCAAAATACTAGCCAATAGGATTCAACAGTACATTAAAAGGATTATTCATCACGACCAAGTGGGATTTATTCCAGGGCTGCAAGGTTGGTTCAACATCCGCAAATCAATCAATGTGATACAACACATTAATAAAAGAAAGAACCATAAGATACTCCCAATAGATGTGGAAAAAGCATTTGACAAAGTACAGCATCCCTTCCTGATCAAAACTCTTCAAAGTGTAGGGATAGAGGGCACATACCTCAATATTATCAAAGCCATCTATGAAAAACCCACCACAAATATCATTCTCAATGGAGAAAAACTGAAAGCTTTTCCGCTCAGGTCAGGAACACGGCAAGGATGTCCATTATCACCACTGCCATTCAACATAGTACTAGAAGTCCTAGCCTCAGCAATCAGACAACAAAAGGAAATTAAAGGCATCCAAATCGGCAAAGAAGAAGTCAAACTATCACTCTTCGCAGATGATATGATACTATATGTGGAAAACCCAAAAGACTCCACTCCAAAACTGCTAGAACTGGTACAGGAATTCAGTAAACTGTCAGGATATAAAATCAATGCACAGAAATCAGTCGCATTTCTCTACACCAACAACAAGACAGAAGAAAGAGAAATTAAGGAGTCAATTCCATTTACCATTGCACCCAAAACTATAAGATACCTAGGAATAAACCTAACCAAAGAG
>NW_022633959.1:0-4556 GCF_010015895.1 Lontra canadensis
GCGGCGCCAGGCGAGTCGTCGGGCTGTGCTCCCGCTCGGCGGCGGCGCGCGTCCCGTCCCTGGCGCACCCACCCCGCCGCCAGCCAGCGGCAGCCTTCGCGCGGGGTCCCAGCCAGGCGAGCGGCGACGCGCACAGCCCCGCCGTCAGGATGGCCGAGCGGTCTAAGGCGCTGCGTTCAGGTCGCAGTCTCCCCTGGAGGCGTGGGTTCGAATCCCACTCCTGACAAGCCCACCTTTTGGCCTGTCCTACCAGGGCGCGGGACCCCGGCGGGCCTGGCCCCCGCCCTACGGCAAGCCCTGTCCTTGCCTGGCCGGCCGCTCCGGCCTTGCACCCCAGCGCCAGGGTACCCAGGACGGAGCTGCGACGCCTCGACCCTCCGGACCACAGGCTTTGCGCGCACACGCCCTCCTCCACCGGCTCGCGCGCCTTGCCCACCTGATGCCACACCCGCAGGCCTGGGCAACTTGGCAGCACCTCCCTCCTCACCTGCTTTCCCAGGGCTGTGTTCTTGTCCCTCCCACCGGCCCCTGCAGACCAGCGGCGTGCGCCAGTGCCGAAAGCCCTCCGCCGCCCTCGGTTCTCCCCCAGCCTCGTGCCCGCTGAACAGTGCCTCGCTCTCAGAGCCGTGCGCTTCCGCCCCCAGGAGCACCCGGTGGGACACCCTGTCCTTTCCGCCCGGCCTCCATTCCATTCTCGCCACACCCCACTCGGGTGGCAGCGCTGCCCACGAGCATTTGCCACCTGGACGCCTTACCCTGGCCACACCTGTCTGCCTCCGGCCGGGGACGCAGGTGGCCCAGCCAGCTGCTCGCCGGCCCACCACGCGGCCCTGCCTTCCGTGGGCCTGGCCCAGGAGTCCAACCTGGCATAATTGCTCGCCGGAGCGCTGGGCGGAAGGAAGTCCTGCATCCCCAGGCCTCCCACCTGGGCGCCGCAAGCCCGGCCCGCGGGGGGCCGGGACCCCGAGGACCCCAGCGCGCTCCCTCACCGCGCTCCCTGTCCGCCAGCTAGCCAGCAGCCCCTCCGCCGAGCGCTCCTGCCTCTCCACCCCCGGCCCGAGTTGGACCCCCAGGGAGAGCTGCGGGCCAGAGCTCAGACACCTCGCTTTGCTCTCCTGGCCTCAGCGGTACTCGGCGGCGCCCGCGGCGCTCGGGGCCTCCGTCTCCTACACACGACACGCGTGTGGCGCGCACGAGCCCCCGCCGACACCCACCCAACCACCCACACACACACCCACCCACCCACACTCACGCCCCCCCACGTGCGCACACACAACAGGCAGCTCCGTTCCCCAGCCCCGCGGAATCGCGCCCCCACGGCACGGGCGGGAAAGCCATCCGCCAAAAGGCCTTTGCGTCCGGCGGAGAGTAGCTGCCCAAGGGAACGGCAGTGCTCCGCTGCACCTGCCCCAGATGATCGCCCGCGCTGGGTGGGGTTGGGGCTCTGGCCAGGCTTGGTCCGGCTCCCGGCTTCCGCGGGCGCCCCCGGCCGGGCAGTGTCTGGCGGCGGCCCTGGACCAGGGAGAAAACGCGGGAGGAGCCTAGTCCGCCTCCGTGCGCCTGTGCCTCGCTCCGCCCATCTCCGCCGCGGCCGCCGCTCCCAAGCGCTCTAGACGTGTCTGCAGCCTCCTCTCCCGACCCCCCCGGCCGCCTCCTGCTCCAGAAGAGCGTGATGCTCACACGACTGGCGCTGGCCCTGGTCCTGACCCCGGCCCGGCCCTGGCCCTGGCCCTGGCCCTGGCTTGGCTCCGGCTCCGGTTCTGGCCCTGGCTCTGACCCGGACCGGTGTTTGGAGCCGTCGGTTGACCACTGCCATTGGTGCATGGGTGGTTCAGTGGTAGAATTCTCGCCTGCCACGCGGGAGGCCCGGGTTCGATTCCCGGCCCATGCAGCACGCCGTCCTCCCCTTTTGGCCCAGCAACCGCAGCGCGCATAAGTGCGCGCGCGCCCCCGGCTTCCTCTCTCCCAGGCTCGAGCCCACTGGCCTCAGCCAGCTCGGCTCCTTCCCGGGAGCCCCGCCCCCGCCCCCGCCCCTGCCCCCGCCCCTGCCCCTGCCCCTGCCCCTGCCCCTGCCCTTGCCCCGACGCCCCTTCCCTTCCTCTCCGCTTGGCTCGCTCAGGGGACCAAACACCACCCACTCCCCAAGGCCCCTGGCCCCTGGCCCGCCCACACGCTCTCCTCGCCCCTTTGCTCTGCAGGACCCTCAGCACCCCGCTTCCCTTCCGGCCCTGCCACCGCCGCCGCCGCCGCCGCCCCCTCCCCCCCCGTCCCCCACCACACACCCACCCGCCGCGCAGCTCGCCCACGCGGGCGCCACGCCCCACCTCCACGCCTTTCGCCACACTTGCTCGCTCCCTGCCTCACTCCACCCACGGCCCCAAGGTTCTCCTCTCTTGGCACAACCAGGAGCCGTGAACTTGCCACCCCTACCCCTGATACATCCCATTCTCCCGCAGGGGCCCTCACAACTCTCTAGGGCGCGGCCCCAGAGCCTCCCCCCGCCCCGCGCCCCCACCCGCCGTGCGCTCTGTATCCTCTCTCTGCCCCGCTTGGCCCCAGTGTGCTGCCCACTCTGCCGCGCTTCCAACGCTAAGACCACCGCCAGCACCAAGCTCCCCCTCCACCACTGCCAACCTTCCCTTCTTGGCAACAGCAGCAGCCGTGGCGGCAGCAGCGGCGCCACCAAGCCCACCAGCATAGCGGCGCCTGGACCACGGCCAGCACCAGCACGAGCACCCCTGCGGCCGCCACCGCCACCGCCACCGCCACCAGCAGGACCAAGTCCACCGCCACCACACCGCCACGGGCTCCGTGGCCAACAGCGCTCAAGTCCTTCTCCATCACCGCCACGGTCACCGACGCCATCACCAACAGTACCACGTCCACCTCCAGCGTATCGCCGCGGGCATCATTGCCAACGGCGCCCAAGTCCTCCACCGTCAGCTCGGCCACCCCGCGCCCCACCCACCGAGTCCGCCACCCGTCCCCAGGACCGGCGGCGGCAGGACCTAGTCCACTATCGCCACGGCGGCTCTGGCACCAGCGCCCACAGCACTGACGTCCTTCACCGTCCCCGCCTCCATCAGCAGCACGACCGAGCCCACCGCACGGGCACCAGCCTGGGCTTCGCCGCCAGCAGCACCAAAGTCCACCTCCTCCTCCACCACCACCACCCCGGCACGGACAGCGTGGCCCACAGTACCGACGTCCGTCCCCGGCCCCGCCGCCGCGGGAATCGCCGCCGCCGCCGCCAAGACCACCGACACCACCACCACAGCAGCCCGGGCACCGTCACCCGCGGACGGCAAAGGTCCACCACCACCATCATCCCCAGCAGCGGCGGCAGCACCCAGTCGTCCACCCCCAGCGACACAAGGGCCAGCGCAGCCTGCGCCTCGACCGCCACCAGCCCCTCCCGCCCCAACATCCCCACGCCTGTCCCCGGCCTCCACGCCCCCTCCTAGCCACGTCCTTCTCAGGGGACAAAGGGGAAAAGATCCAGCGTCGCCTTGGTCCCTTTGGCCTCTCGGAATCTCAACCCCAGGACGACCCCCGAGACGTGCCTGGCCGTCCCGATGACAGGCGGTTGAGATCTCCCGGGCGGTGGATCTCCCCACCGGTCGCACCCCACCCCCCCGACCGAGCCCCGCTAGGCCTGGTCCTAGACCCGGTCCTCTCACTCTCTCTCGGTTGCCCTTGCCTGCCTGCCCGCCCGCCTGCCTGCTTCCCACCCACGCCCCTTGTACCCCACCCATTGGCCCCACGCCACCGCACAGCGCAGCCCAGCCCAGCCCAGCCCAGCCCAGCCCAGCAGAGCGAAAGCGGAGCCGTCGTCGTCGCCCCCCACACCTCCTCCTCCGCCTGGGTCCTCTCCCACCAGGGGGGGGGGGCCTCCAGCTTTCTCGCACCGCACCGGGGCCCACTCCCCACCACTCGCCGCCGCTTGCTGCTCCTGCCAGCCTCCAGGCTCCACCCGTCCGCCCCCCCCCCTCGTACCCCCCACCCACCTCGCACACTCAAGGCCGGCCGTCGGTGTCCGCCTCCCACGGGATCCTCAGACACACTCTGCCTCTGTGCCCTCCGGTCCCGCGCATCTCATCCTCCCGCACAGGGGCACAGACGTGCCGGGCAAGGCGCTGGGCAAGGGGCCCCTGCCGCCTCAAGCCTCTGCAGAGACCCTGCCCGAGTGGCCAGCCACGGTCTCCGCCGGGTCCCACCAGACCCACAGTTCCTCGCCCCGCACCTCCCCCGCCAACGCACACAGCCTTGCGGCTCCCCGACCTCCCCTCTTTCTGGGATCCTTTACACCCTGTGCCCTCACCCCCCGTGGGAGGCCACCGAGGGCAGCCAACACCTTCATCCTGCCCTATCCCCCACCGCCGCTGACTCGACCCCCACCCCCCGCACACCCACCCCCACGCGAGGGTGCTGAGGGGCCTTCCTGGGATGACGGTGAGCATCTGGACGCCCACAGGGGCTCCTTCCCACCGCTGCTCCGACCTCGTCCCAGTCCTGCGGGGGTGGGCTGCTGCGGCAGGTTGGGGCGGCGCACGGGC
>NW_022633960.1:0-4555 GCF_010015895.1 Lontra canadensis
AGAAGAAGAAGAAAGAGAGAGGGGAGCAGAAGGTATATTGGAGAGAATTATTGGAGAGAATTTCCCCAATATGGCAAAGGGAACAAGCATCAAAATCCAGGAGGTTCAGAGAACCCCACTCAAAATCAATAAGAATAGGTCCACACCCCATCACCTAATAGTAAAATTTACAAGTCTTAGTGACAAAGAGAAAATCCTGAAAGCAGCCCGGGAGAAGAAGTCTGTAACATACAATGGTAAAAATATTAGATTGGCAGCAGACTTATCCACAGAGACCTGGAAGGCCAGAAAGAGCTGGCATGATATATTCAGAGCACTAAACAAGAAAAATATGCAGCCAAGAATACTATATCCAGTTAGACTATCATTGAAAATAGAAGGAGAGATTAAAAGCTTCCAGGATAAACAAAAACTGAAAGAATTTGCAAACACCAAGCCAGCTCTACAGGAAATATTGAAAGGGGTCCTCTAAGCAAAGAGAGAGCCTAAAAGTAGTAGATCAGAAAGGAACAGAAACAATATACAATAACAGTCACCTTACAGGCAATACAATGGCACTAAATTCATCTCTCAATAGTTACCCTGAATGTTAATGGGCTAAATGCCCCAATCAAAAGACACAGGGTATCAGAATGGATAAAAAAACAAAACCCATCTATATGTTGCCTACAAGAAACTCATTTTAAACCTGAAGACACCTCCAGATTTAAAGTGAGGAGGTGGAAAGGAATTTACCATGCTAATGGACATCAGAAGAAAGCAGCAATTCTTAGATCAATTAGATTTTAAGCCAAAGACTATAATAAGAGATGAGGAAGGACACTATATCATACTCAAAGGATGTGTCCAACAAGAAGATCTAACAATTTTAAATATCTATGCCCCCAACGTGGGAGCAGCCAACTCTATAAACCAATTAATAACAAAATCAAAGAAACACATCAACAATAATACAATAAGAGTAGGGGACTTTAACACTCCCCTCACTGAAATGGACAGATCATCCAAGCAAAAGATCAACAAGGAAATAAAGCCTTAAATGACACACTGGACCAGATGGACATCACAGATATATTCAGAACATTTCATCCCAAAGCAACAGAATACACATTCTTCTCTAGTGCACATGGAACATTCTCCAGAATAGATCACATCCTCGGTCCTAAATCAGGTCTCAACCAGTATCAAAAGATTGGGATCATTCCCTGCATATTTTCAGACCACAATGCTCTGAAGCTAGAACTCAATCGCAAGAGGAAATTTGGAAAGAACCCAAATACGTGGCGACTAAACAGCATCCTTCTAAAGAATGAATGGGTCAACCAGGAAATTAAAGAAGAATTTAAAAAAATTCATGGAAACAAATGATAAAGAAAACACAATGGTTCAAAATCTGTGGGACACAACAAAGGCAGTTCTGAGAGGAAAATATATAGCAGTACAAGCCTTTCTCAAGAAACAAGAAAGGTCTCAGGTACACAACCTAACCCTACACCTAAAGGAGCTGGAGAAAGAACAAGAAAGAAACCCTAAACCCAGCAGGAGAAGAGAAATCATAAAGATCAGAGCAGAAATCAATGAAATAGAAACAAACAAACAAAAAAACAATAGAACAAATCAACGAAACTAGGAGCTGGTTCTTTGAAAGAATTAATAAGATTGATAAACCCCTGGCCAGATTATCAAAAAGAAAAGGGAAAGGACCCAAATAAATAAAATCATGAAAGAAAGAGGACAGATCACAACTAACACCAAAGAAATACAGACAATTATAAGAACATATTATGAGCAACTCTATGCCAACAAATTTGACAATCTGGAAGAAATGGATGCATTCCTAGAGACATATAAACTACCACAACTGAACCAGGAAGAAATAGAAAGCCTGAACAGACCCATATCCAGTAAGGAGATTGAAACAGTCATCACAAATCTCCAAACAAACAAAAGCCCAGGGCCAGATGGCTTCCCGGGGGAATTCTACCAAACATTTAAAGAAGAACTAATTCCTATTCTCCTGAAAGTGTTCCAAAAAATAGAAATGGAAGGAAAACTTCCAAATTAATTTTATGAGGCCAGCATCACCTTGATCCCCAAACCAGACAAGGATCCCATCAAAAAAGAGAACTACAGACCAATATCCTTGATGAACACAGATGCAAAATTTCTCACCAAAATACTAGCCAATAGGATTCAACAGTACATAAAAAGGATTATTCACCACGACCAAGTGGGATTTATTCCAGGGCTGCAAGGTTGGTTCAACATCCGCAAATCAATCAATGTGATACAACACATTAATAAAAGAAAGAACAGGAACCATATGATACTCTCAATAGATGCTGAAAAAGCATTTGACAAAGTACAGCATCCCTTCCTGATCAAAACTCTTCAAAGTGTAGGGATAGAGGGCACATACCTCAATATTATCAAAGCCATCTATGAAAAACCCACCGCAAATATCATTCTCAATGGAGAAAAACTGAAAGCTTTTCCGCTAAGGTCAGGAACACGGCAGGGATGTCCGTTATCACCACTGCTATTCAACATAGTACTAGAAGTCCTAGCCTCAGCAATCAGACAACAAAAAGAAATTAAAGGCATCCAAATCGGCAAAGAAGAAGTCAAATTATCACTCTTCGCAGATGATATGATACTATATGTGGAAAAGCCAAAAGACTCCGCTCCAAAACTGCTAGAACTTGTACAGGAATTCAGTAAAGTGTCAGGATATAAAATCAATGCACAGAAATCAGTTGCATTTCTCTACACCAACAAGAAGACAGAAGAAAGAGAAATTAAGGAGTCCATCCCATTTACAATTGCACCCAAAACTATAAGATACCTAGGAATAAACCTAACCAAAGAGACTAAGAATCTATACTCAGAAAACTATAAAGTACTCATGAAAGAAATTGAGGAAGACACAAAGAAATGGAAAAATGTTCCATGCTCCTGGATTGGAAGAATAAATATTGTGAAAATGTCTATGCTACCTAAAGCAATCTACACATTTAATGCAATTCCTATCAAAGTACCATCCATTTTTTTCAAAGAAATGGAACAAATAACCCTAAAATTTATATGGAACCAGAAAAGACCGCGAATAGCCAAAGGAATATTGAAAAAGAAAGCCAAAGTTGGTGGCATCACAATTCCGGACTTCAAGCTCTATTACAAAGCTGTCATCATCAAGACAGCATGGTACTGGCACAAAAACAGACACAAAGATCAATGGAACAGAATAGAGAGCCCAGAAATAGACCCTCAACTCTATGGTCAACTAATCTTCGACAAAGCAGGAAAGAATGTCCAATGGAAAAAAGACAGCCTCTTCAATAAATGGTGTTGGGAAAATTGGACAGCCACAGGCAGAAAAATGAAATTGGATCATTTCCTTACACCACACACAAAAATAGACTCAAAATGGATGAAGGACCTCAATGTGAGAAAGGAATCCATCCAAATCCTTGAGGAGAACACAGGCAGCAACCTCTTTGACCTCAGCCGCAGCAACATCTTCCTAGGAACATCGCCAAAGGCAAGGGAAGCAAGGGCAAAAATGAACTATTGGGATTTTATCAAGATCAAAAGCTTTTGCACAGCAAAGGAAACAGTTAACAAAACCAAAAGACAACTGACAGAATGGGAGAAGATATTTGCAAATGACATATCAGATAAAGGGCTAGTGTCCAGAATCTATAAAGAACTTAGCAAACTCAACGCCCAAAGAACAAATAATCCAATCAAGAAATGGGCAGAAGACATGAACAGACATTTCTGCAAAGAAGACATCCAGATGGCCAACAGACACATAAAAAAGTGCTCCATATCACTCGGCATCAGGGAAATACAAATCAAAACCACAATGAGATACCACCTCACACCAGTCAGAATGGCTAAAATTAACAAGTCAGGAAATGACAGATGCTGGCAAGGATGCGGAGAAAGGGGAACCCTCCTACACTGTTGGTGGGAATGCAAGCTGGTGCAACCACTCTGGAAAACAGCATGGAGGTTCCTCAAAATGTTGAAAATAGAACTACCCTATGACCCAGCAATTGCACTGCTGGGTATTTACCCTAAAGATACAAATGTAGTGATCCGAAGGGGCACGTGCACCCGAATGTTTATAGTAGCAATGTCTACAATAGCCAAACTATGGAAAGAACCTAGATGTCCATCAACAGATGAATGGATAAAGACGTGTGGTATATATACACAGTGGAATACTATGCAGCCATCAAAAGAAATGAAATCTTGCCATTTGCGACGACGTGGATGGAACTAGAGGGTATCATGCTTAGCAAAATAAGTCAATCGGAGAAAGACAACTATCATATGATCTCCCTGATATGAGGGAGAGGAGATGCAACATGGTGGGTTAATGGGGTAGGAGAAGAGTAAATGAAACAAGTTGGGATTGGGAGGGAGACAAACCATAAGTGACTCTTAATCTCACAAAACCAACTGAGGGTTGCTGGGGGGAGGGGGTTTGGGAGAAGGGGGGTGGGGTTATGGACATTGGGGAGGGTATGTGCTATGGTGAGTGCTG